>NW_024097998.1:0-80466 GCF_016545835.1 Crotalus tigris | reverse complement strand
ATAAATAAATAAAACTCCCCAAGGTTGGAGACACTTGCAATAAAAAATGCTGTTGAACTTGGTGTTGGAGAAGGTTCCTGAGAATACCGTGTATAGCTAAGAAGGGAAGCAAGTGGATCATTAAACAGGTCATACCAACTTCTCACTCAAGGCACACATGACTAGCTTTAAATAATGGAAAGTCCTAACTCTTTGAATAAACTTTAATGCTGGGAAAGGTGGAAAGAAAGGAAAGAAGAGGTTGAGTGGAATAAAGATGGACTCAGTTACAATTGAGGCCTTTGAACTATGGTGCTGAAGAAGAGTCCTGCAAGTCCCCTGGACTGCAAGGTGATCAAACCGGTCAGTCCTAGAGGAGATCAACCCTGACTGCTCTTTAGAAGGCCAGATCCTGAAGTTGAAACTCAAGTACTTTGGCCACCTAATGAGAAGGAAGGACTCACTGGAGAAGAACCTAATGCTGGAAAAGATTGAGGGCAATAGAAGAAAGTGATGACAGAGAAGGAGGTGGCTGGATGGAGTCACTGAAGCAGTAGGTGTGAGCTTAAATGGACTCCAGAAGATGGTAGAGGACAGGAAGGCCTGGAGGAAAGTTGTCCATGGGGTCGCAATGGTCAGACATGGCTTCGCAACTAACAACAGCAACAACAACAAAAAGAAACAGATTGTCAAAAAAAAACCTATTGATACAATCCAGGGGCAGGCAACCTTGGCTCCTTTATAACTCGTGGACTTCAACTCCCAGAATTTCTGAGCTAGCATGGCTGGCTCAGGAATTCTGGGACTTGAAGTCCATAAGTCATAAAAGAGCCAAGGTTGCCTACCCCTGATGTAGTCACTGAAGAGGCAACATTGACTTGATGACATATAATCAGGCTGATAACACAGGTATTATCTTAAGAAAGTAGAGTATTGTGATGGTAAAATGGTCCCATCCAAATCAAGTTTAATGTAGCAGTGCTTTTTAGTGATTGTAAAGCTAATAGAAATGCTTCCATGTCAGAAGCACCAAACTGCTTTCATGGGGAAAGGATTTGCTGGTGACATCACTATTGCCTGGGGGATGTCCAGCTGGGGGCTCTTTTTGTGTCCCCATGAAGGTGCCCACCAAAGTGATACCCATTTATCTACTTGCGGTCACCCACTTTCGAACTGCTGGGTCACCAGAAGCTGTATGACTGGAATTCACCGCATCCTGTGGGAGCAACGGGTCTCAAACACAAGCCTGCCAGTCATCAGCCCAGTGTTCTAACCTCAAGAGTCACCATATCATGCTGTTTTCATATGATTTGAGCTTCTCATTTCCATCTACGGCAGTGTTTCTCAACCTTGACAATTTTAAGGCATGTGGACTTCAACTCCCAGAATTCCACATGCCTTAAAATTGTCAAGGTTGAGAAACACTGATCTACGGTAAGATCTTGTTTTCTTCTGCACCACCTGGGTGACATTCCTAGAATGCTAACATAGCCATGTGTCCTATAACATTAGTGAGCGGGCTATTGATTGGACATGACACAGCTCCCTCTCTAACTTGGCTCCAATCCTGGGAGGAAGACTGTTGTCCTGGGAGAATCACACCCTTTTCTCTGGCTCCACAATTGGATCATCAGCCAACGTGTCTTTCGGGGCTATTTCAAACATCACTCAGAACGAATTTTGCCTTTGCCTTTGCTCCCTGTATGAAATGCCCAGAAATAGATTTTAAAGAAGGTAATAAAATAGCACATCGATTTAGCACAGTGGTTCTCAATCTTTCTAATGCCGTGACCCCATAATACAGTTCCCCATGTTGTGGTGACCCCCAAGTGGGTGTGGCCACCAATAAGAGGGAGTAGGACAGCTAGGGAAAAGGGAAAAAATGGCAGACAGCGTGGTTTGGCGACCCCCGTGAAATGATCATTTGACCCCAAATGGGGTCCCGACCCACAGGTTGAGAACCACTGATTTAGCATCACATCTTCCTGCTCAGTTAGCTTTCTCGGTGCACGTTCTTCAGCCTAGGAATAAGCATTCCTGTTAAGCCCACATCCCCTATCAGAGCTGCTTTCAGAATTGCAATTTATTAATGCGTTGCCTTATTCTGTATAAGATTTAACACTGTTGTTCTCCCCAGTCACCTCGTGCTTATTTTCCTCCAAGACGCTGAGAAACCTTATCCCAGAAGAGAAACTAACACAGCTTCCAAGCAAGCGTTAGGCTGAAAATTTATTCTGCATCTTACAAACAAAAATAAAACTCACTTGCATGGCAAACCAACTATTCTTTATTTTTAAGGGGATACTTACAAGGGTGACATTCAGCTTCCTTGTGGATGATGGGCCGGGGGAGTTAGTATGACTGTCCTCTTAGTAAAAACTATGCATTTTTCACTATTTTGCTACTTATTTGACTTCCTACAGTTAAAAAAAACAGTTTAGGAGAGCTTTGTGGAGAAGAGTTTACAAATCTCATTAACAAATCAAACCTTTCCATGGATCAAGGAATCACGGACAGCGAAGAGACTACAGTATGATGAAGAGAACATAAATAAATAAAATACAGAGGTGATGTGACAAAAAAAAAAAAGAACAGAAATGCAAAATATCACCAAATGACATTGAGATTCATCTTTGGAGAATAAGGCAGGAAAACAATAGCCTCTTTTGTACATAAATTGGAGGTGAGCAAAGTCCTTTTGACAAGGATAGAGAAAGCTTGAATAGCATTCTTCAAAATGAAAAAGGTCTTCTGCAGTCCCGACATAAGCCTAAGACTGAAAATCAGGCTTGTCAGATGCTATATTTTTTCTATACTGCTCTGTGGAGTAGAGAGTTAGTCTCTGACAGAAGGCCACCTGAAGAGACTAGAAGCATTTGAAATGTGGATTGACAGGCGGCTGTAACGTAGAAGCTGGGTTGACAAGATCAGAAATGAGGAGGTGATAAGCCGCCTGGGAAAGCCAAGGGAAATCATCAAAACAATTAAAAAACAAAAATTAGAATATTTAGGACATGTGATGCGACACCCAGAAAAATATGGCATACTCCATTTAATCCTCCAGGGAAAGATTGAAGGCAAACGAGGTCCAGGCAGAAGAAGAACATCGTGGCTTCAAAATCTAAAGAATTGGTTTGGACAAAACTCAACAGTACTTTTTCGTGCGGCTGCTGATAAAAACAGGATCGCCAACATGATCGCCAACGTCCGATAATGGATATTGGCACAAGAAGAAGAAAGTCAAGTTCTAGTTCTGGTAAGTGCACTGTGCTGATTTTTTGCTTGCAAGCTGCTGAAGCTAGTTGAAGCTAGGAGTATATAAAATGAAGGAATGAATGAAGGAATGAATGAATGAAATAACATGGGCTTTTTTCTTTTTTTACTATACAGAAGAGATTTGCCATTGCTTTATACCTGGATGACTTTATCAACTTCTTTCTTTTCTTCTATTCTCCTTTCCCCAATGCTGACTTACTTTTTCAAACACCCAATGCTGTTCAGCTTCTTGAGATGAACCAAGGTTGAATAGATATTGCCACCTAGCTGAAGAGAGAAATAAAATTGTTGAACAAACTGGAGGACAATTTTCAGCAAGAGATTGCCCAGAGTTAAAGAGAATCAGAACACAGTGCAATGGGATCATTATGAGAAGAGGTAGCAGCCACCAGAAATGATATTCTTCACTAAAACTGCATTCAACCATTTCATCAGATCCAGGGAATTATTCAGTGGTGTATCCAGAAGCCAGAAAACAGAGATCTGTGCCAAATTAATATAATGTATGAATTTTCACTTTTATGTTCCACCGCTCATGGGGATGATGACAGTGATTGGATCAGGATATAGCAAGGGTGTGTTCCATCTGTTTAGGCTAAACTCTAATGTACACACCATGTAACGCATTCAAGTAGACATCTGAAACACAAGCCAGAGAATGGCTTACTTCCTTCATGCACAATTTAACAATTAGCTATCAGGGGACCCAAGAAAGCTAGAGCAGCATGCTGGCAGTGACAAAGAGAAGTAATTGTTTTACATTCACTAACTTCGGGGAGAACTCCAGCCAAACTGATTGCCTTGAACATTTCAAATCTAATTAAGGGACAGACTGTGGTTAGGCACTGACTGAGTGCAGTACGATACAGGTGGCTGAGAAGGGAATCAGTTTACTTTCCCTGCACATTTAATCAAATACGTTTTGTCTTAGGATGTAATGCATATCTGCAATTTCCTTGTTTTTTTTTTTTTTTTTTCCGTAGAGTAAAAGTACACTGACAGGCAAGTCAAGACAGAAAGCTACAGGTTTTGCAAAGATTTCAGTGCTGAGATTTGACAGAAGTCAAATGAAGTCTCTGAATCAGGTTTGCAAATTGATTCGGGAAACAGAAGGACTCCGTTTTCAATCGGAGAGACAAATAAATTAGACTGAATTTTGCGAAGAGATCCAAAGGTGCAAAGATGCTTGCTGTATCTCAGATGGATAACTGTTAAGGTCCCAAAATAAAGAGTTTGGGTGTGTTATCCTACAAATCCCAAAACTCTGTTACAAAATTGTAATCTTTTCATGCAACAAAACCAGAACCTGGCGGAGGTTCCAGGTCAATGGTGATTGCTCATCAGCCCAGGGATAATGCTAAGAAATGAGGATTTGTTCTCTGCCCCCTCTTTGTCTATTGGCTTTGTCTTTTTTTAACCAATATCTTTATTATATTTCACAAACCAACATCAAAATACAAACCAACCACCAGGTCCCATTTTTCAGACGCCCTGCCAAAAGATGCAGAGGGAAGGAGGGGGGGTGCTTTTTGAAGAAACATTCTTTTTTAATAAAGTTTTTATTATTTTTTTCATACAATTCAGTAGTATTTATTCAATCAATGTGTTGTCTGTGTTTATCATTCACTAATACAAATTTAATTCCTAATCCTTCATTCTTTTCTCCAGCCATTGATAAAATAAATCCCAAGTTTGAAAGTATTCTGTTGCTTCTTTTTTTTCCAACCTCAAAGTAAGTCTGTCCATTTCCGCACAGTCTAGTATTTTTTGTAAATTAGAATATAGTTGGATAGAGATAAGAAAGCTTGGTCTATTAAAAGGACCATTTGTTGAGTTGGTGGATGCTCAGTGGAGGGTTGCCTGAAGCCCCCACTGAATTTTCCACCAATTTCTCAACTGGCCAGTGCTTGTCAAACTGAACACACAATTCATCAATGTTTTGTAGCCCAAACTGAAATACTAACACACCTCAAGTAACAGACGGCAAACAAACCACATTTGATTAATTCTGCCTATTTTACTCACCAAGTCAAAAGGGCAACTGCTTGATTCATCTTCTCTATGACAAACAAACTCAATGACAAGACACCTAAGTTTAAAGATTTGTGACACTATTCTAAAAATCAGGATTGAGAAAGGCACTACTGTTTGCTGTGTTGCATATCCTTGTCTTGGGGATGAGGGAATCAACACTTCTGAAGACCATTTCCTAATTAAATATTTGTCACAAGAACATGATTGTCTTAGTGTGAAGTCCTTGACAAGTGGTTAAATAAAATACATTGCGTTTTGTGCTTCCAAAGTTTCAGTTAAAATAAATGAGTTGCAGATTATTTGCCATGTAGCTTTCAACTGTGTTCTTTATTTTGTGACAGAAAGCAAATTTAGACTGTAGGTACACTTTCCAATACTGAGAATTATTGCAGTTCTCAGAACTGAGAAGTAACCTTGGGAAAACACTTAAGTTTGTAGAAGGGTAACAGCAACAAGACCAACAGCAACCACTCCCAGAGTTGTCACTGGGAATCAGGCAGCATATAAATGCATTGAATAAATAAAATAATGCAATACATAGTAAGCACTACTATAGTATTTCCCTGGAATGGGGCACAGACAAAATCCAAATATAAAGCATATTGTTGCAAGACTCCTTTGTCACCCAGTTGCTCAGGCTAATTCTTAGATAGCCAAATCAAGTTTCAGAAGAATTCAAAAGAAGAACTGATCTGATTCCTATCCAATGCTAGCCAGATTGATTAAGTTCAAGAAAACTAAGGAGTGATTATTAATTATCATCTTCCCAGCCTTGAGTTATGTTTTGGCTTGTTTGTATTTTCCTCCTCCCTCCTTCCCTCCCTCCCTCCCTCCCTCCCTCCCTCCCTTCCTTCCTTCCTTCCTTCCTTCCTTCCTTCCTTCCTTCCTTCCTTCCTTCCTTCCTTCCTTCCTCTCCCCTCCCCTCTCCTCTCCTCTCCTCTCCTCCCCTCCCCTCTTCTTCCCTTTCTCTTTCACTTCCCTTCCCTTCTCCTCTCTTTCTACCCTCCCTCCCTCCCTCCCTCCCTCCCTCCCTTCCTTCCTTCCTCTCCCCTCCCCTCTCCTCTCCTCTCCTCTCTTCTCCTCTCCTCTCCTCCCCTCCCCTCTTCTTCCCTTTCTCTTTCCCTTCCCTTCCCTTCTCCTCTCTTTCTTCCCTCCCTCCCTCCCTTCCTTCCTTCCTTCCTTCCTTCCTTCCTTCCTTCCTTCCTTCCTTCCTTCCTTCCTTCTTCTTTTTTTCTCTATTTCTATTTACAGTGCCACCACAGGTGTATGGATATAGAGTTTCATTCTTATTTTTTTTCTTAATTCAAACATGTTTATACTTTTGCCTGAATCATGTACTTTGTGAGAGCTTTTCCTACTATGATAATTTGGGGGAGGGAAACAGAACAAGAAATATTCCCTAATATAAAAGTCTTCTAATATGCACAATTTCTCCCTAAGGTACCCATTTGGCATGTTTTCTTTTTATTACCAGTTTACCCAAGATTCTTGTATGAAGAGATGAGACTAACCAGAAACCAAAGTACAGAAAAAATATCTGGAAGATATCTGCTAGAAAATTCCTAGAAAGGATGAGGAAAAAGGAAAGGAAAGGAAAGGAAAGGAAAGGAAAGGAAGGAAGGAAGGAAGGAAGGAAGGAAGGAAGGAAGGAAGGAAGGAAGGAAGGAAAAAAGGTACAGTGAGAAAAGAGGGAACAGAAGTAGCAAGAGGGAAGGAAGGAAGGGACGGAGGGAGGGAGAGAGGGAGGGAGGAAAAAAAGAGAGGAGAAGGGAAGGGAAGTTAAAGGGAAAGGGAAGAAGAGGGGAGGGGAGGGGAGGAGAGGAGAGGGGAGGGGAGAGAAAGAAGGAAGGAAGGAAGGAAGGAAGGAAGGAGGGGGGGAGGGAGGAAGGAAGGAAGGAAGGAAGGAAGGAGGGAAGGAAGGAAGGAAGGGAGGGAGGGAGGGAGGGAGGAAGGAAGGAAGGAAGGAAGGAAGGAAGGAAGGAAGGAAGGAAGGAAGGAAGGAAGGAAGACAAAAAGTGAGAATAGCAAGTCATTTTCAAAAACTGTTAAGAATGAGAGCGGAATAGGCCCCAAGTTTCCCTTAATTCTTAAAATAAGAAAAGTTTCTGCTGACCCAAGCTTGACTTGGTGGTTTCACAGGGATATTTATGGAAAATCCTGGGAGCAAAATAAAAGTGTGATTTTCCACTGGCTTCTCCTGTTCTGTATTTCAGCTTCCCAGCCAAGCCTAGAGTCTTCCATGCAACAATTAAGCAAGTGAAATCTTTGCTCCTTACCTTAGACAAATTCCCATGTAAAACATATGACATTTACTAGTACCTTTATACCTTGAAAATTATCCCTTTCATGCTCTGAATGATAAAGTTGCTTGTTAATCATCTAAGTCAGGGGTGTCAAACTCAATTTCATTGAGGGTCACATCAGCATTGTAGCTGCCCTTGGGGGGCTGGTGTGTGTGTAGAGGGAGTGGGTGTGGCCTACTGGGTGGGCATGGCCAGCTCTACATCGTTCGCGTCAAGGGTGCTTGTGGGGGCCTGGGCAGGAGTGGGACAGATCTGAGGGTCTCTGGCAGAAGGGAGTGGGACCAGGGCAAGTGCCAAGGCATGGTTCACTGGAGGAGCCTCACTGTTCCTCTCAGGCCATGCGGGGGGGGCTGGATGGTGGTGCGGGCTGGCCAGAGCCCTGGGCAGCAGAGGTCAAATGCCCAGCCTGGCCCTTGAGCACCCATGGCACCAAGCTCAGCCCTACTTCCCCAAAGGGATGCCCAGCTGCACTTACCTCCTCCTCAAGGCTGCTGCTGCTGTGCTTGCTCTCCTTAGCCAGGTTGTTCATGATGGATACCAGGGCAAAGTCAGAGTGAGACTGAATGCATTTCAGCATAGATGGCCACCACAAAATTGTACATTGGCTGGCCTGGGCCAGGGCCAAGGCAGAGGGGGCCGTTCCCTCACTATTTCCAGGATGGCTTTGCGGGCCACATGAAACCACTTTGCGGGCTGCATCTGGCCCCCGGGCCTTGTGTTTGACATGCCTGGTCTAAGTGATAATTTGCCTTTGTTGCAAACTAAGTTATTTATGCAGCAATTGTTCTATTTCAGCTGCCTTTATGGTGTTCCCAGGAGAAGCAAAGGGAATCTAAGGGAAAAATAAATAAAAACTGCATTCCTAAAAACAGGGGAAAAAAATCAAGAAATATTTCTGAGAACTGCAGATTTTTAAATATAATTTATCCTATTACCCCACATTAGCTAACATTGCTCATCATTTTTTAAATTGTTATTTTATTACATTAAAATGAATCATGAGAAGGAGGGAAAGGATAGACAGACACAATCGTCTCAGTAACATAGTTCAGAATCCAAAATAATATCCATAATAATGAAAAAAAAAATATATTTTCTCAGAATTTTAAAATCTCTGCTGGTAGTTATGGTATTGTATGCCATTCTTTCATTGCGTTTGCTCTTGGACCCTAAATAAAGTTTTCATTGACTGAAGAAATGGGGAGAAGAAAAGAGAGGGAAACACCTGGCAAATTGTGTTACAAATCTAACATAAAAGGTCCATTTTTAAAATGCCCGTTTTGCTTCAAAGTCTTGTCTAATGCATCTTTGTTGAAAGAAAGCTTGATAAAACCCATGTCAACACGGTGCAAATTGAACAAAATCAAACCTCAACAAGGAGCATTTACGTTGCAATATGTTGTAAAAGATTCCCTCATTCACAGAGATAAGAGTCAGGGTAGAGTGGATATTATATGATAGATAGCATATTTGCAAAATCCTGCAACTGTCCCTTTGTGCTTGGCTTGGTTATACTGTAGGTTTAAGGTTGGTGGCTTCTGCTGGCGATGAGAACATTATTACGTCCTTTTCTGCTTCTAATTCTGGTTCTGAGATCGGTAAAATGAGGACCCAGATTGTTAGGCTGACTCGGTAAACTGCTTAGAGAGGAACAAACTCTGGAATCTGATCACTAGTATATATTTGATAAGATACTTTACCTTAGATTAAAATTAAGAGGAGAATATCTTATGAATATCCTTTCAGAATGCTGAGTGTTAGTATATTATAGTATTTTAACTAATGGCATTATAATGCAGTGCTAGGCTGCATTAACAGAGGGATAGAATGAAGATCATGTGAAGTGTTAATACCACTTTACAATGCCTTAGTAAGGCCACACTTGGAATACTGCATCCAGTGTTGGTCACCATGATGTAAAAATGATGTTGAGACTCTAGAAAGAGTACAGAGAAGAGCAACAAAGATGATCAAGGCTAAAACATATAAGGAACGGTTGCTGGAATTGGGTATGTCTAGTTTAATGAAGAGAAAGACAAAGGGAGACATGATAGCAGTGTTCCAATATCTCAGGGGCTGCCCCAAAGAAGAGGGAGTCAAGCTATTCTCCAAAGCACCTGAAGGTAGGACAAGAAGCAATGGATGGAAGCTAACCAGAGAGAGAAGCAACCTAGAACTAAGGAGAAACTTCCTGACAGTTAGAACAATTAACCAGTGGAACAACCTGCCTCCAGAAGCAGTGAATGCTCCAACACTGGGAGTTTTTAAGAAGAGACTGGACAGCCATTTGTCCGAAATGGTATAGGGTTTCCTGCCTGAGCAGGGGGTTGGACTCGATGACCTCCAAGGTCCTTTCCAACTTTATCATTATCATTATTATTGAAATTTGATGGTTCAGTGGCTCAAAAGATGCTGGAGAAAATTGTGCTCTGGCAGTTTGAGTCCTACCACTGCATGACAAAGTGAGATCCCATCACTTGCCTCGGCTTTTGCCAACCTAGCAGTTCAAAAACATGAAAATGCAAGTATATAAATAAGTAACATTTCGGTGGGAAGCTAACAGCATCCTGTGTTTCGCCATATGCTTTGCACTGCACTGTGATGTCCTGCCCCATAAGTGTCTTCAGATAGCACTGGCTTAATGGCTTAAAGAAACAGAGATAGGTATCCCCCTCTAAAGTTGTCTAAAACTAGTGAATTAAAACCCTCAGGGATATTTTTACTTTTTGTTGTTCATTTAAGTTTAGAAGAGGTTGTTGTATTTATATTGTCTTCCTACTGAAAAAAACTCCTTCATGGATTACTGCCTTGTTATGGGGAAGGGGCTTGCATAATTCAATGAAGCTATGAGCTATGCCATCCAGGGCCATCCAAGATGGACAGGTCATAGCAAAGATTTCTGACAAAATGTGATCCACTGGAGAAGGAAATGGCAATCCACTCCAGTATCTCTGCCATGAAAACCCCATGGACAGTACCAAAAGGCAAAAAGATATGATGCTGGAAGATGAGCCCCTCAGGTCAGAAGGTGTCCAATATGCTACTGGGGAAGAGCAGAGGGCTAGTACTAGTAGCGCCAGAAAGAGTGAAGCGACTCGGCCAAAGCCGAAGGGATGCTCAGCTGTGGATGCATCTGGTGGTGAAAGGAAAGTCCGATGCTGTAAAGATCTTTTCTCCCTAGGAACCTGGAATGTAAGATTCATGAACAAGCACTTTGGTCATCTAATGAGAAGTAAGGAGTCACTGGAGAAGAACCTAATGCTGGGAAAGATTGAAGGCAATAGAAGAAAGGGACGACAGAGAAAGAGGTGGCTGGATGGAGTCACTGAAGCAGTAGGCGTGAGCTTAAATGGACTCCAGAAGATGGCAGAGGACAGGAAGGCCTGGAGGAACATTGTCCATGGAGTCACGATGGGTCAGACACAACTTCACAACTAACAACAACTAACAACAACAAACTGAAAAATAGTTGGAGGTCACTATGAGAAACAATGGTTGGAAACTGACCAAAGAGAGAAGCAACCTGGAATTAAGGAGAAACTTCCTGACGGTGAGGACAATTAACCAGTGGAACAACTTGCCTCCCAGTGTGGGCACTCCATCACTGGAGATTTTTAAGAAAAGGCTAGACAATTACCTGTCTGAGACAGTATAGGTTCTCCTGCTTGAGCAGGGGGCTGGACTAGAAGACCTCCAAGGTCCCTTCCAGCTTCTATTCTATTCTATTCTATTCTATTCTATTCTATTCTATTCTATTCTATTCTATTCTTCTGATGTATTTTAATCACTTTTTAACTTATTCCATTTTCCCATTTTCCCTTTCATGTTAGTTTTAATGTTTAATGCATTTTAATGTTTGATTTTGAAATTTAATAAAGATTTTAAAAAAAGAAAGAAAGAAAGAAAGAAAGAAAAAGGAAGGAAGGAAGGAAGGAAGGAAGGAAGGAAGGAAGGAAGGAAGGAAGGAAGGAAGGAAGGAAGGAAGGAAGGAAGGAATCGGATCACTTAACATTTTAAAAACCTCGAAAATGCTTCATTTTCATGGGTCCCAATGAAGTTGATTTAAAATGAATAAATCCTTTCCAATCAGCATAAATGAATAAGGATAATGATTCTGTTATACACCATTGAGTTTAAAGTCTCTTTATTTTATATTGTGATATTATGATTTATTATAATGTATCTTTCAACTGTTATTTTATTCTGCATCCTTCTACCACATTTGTACATACGTGATAAATCCACTACAGCTCTGCTCTGTGTTTTCTCTCTAGCTTTAGGATGGATTGCACTCTGTGCCATTTATGTATTTGTTAGATTTATATTACACCTTACATTTTCAACAAAGGCTGATACGGAGTTTCTCTTTCTGTGGCATCAAATCATCTTTGAAAGAGGATTTGTTTCCCACATGGATCTGTGCAGGTAAAGATGTTAGATGCAAACGTAGTGTGTTATCAACATTGGTGCAATCACTGGTCTCTAAGAAACAAATGGGATATAGACTACATTCTTAGATGGATAGAATCTCTCTTTCCCTGTTCCATTTTCCATCCATTATCCATCACACAATTTGCTTTTTGTGCTTTTTAAGTATAAACAGACATCATGCTTTTGGAAGCTGCAGACTGGCTCTTTCAAAACTTTCAGGAAGGAAGGAAGAAAAAAAAAATTATGACATTAATGGAGTTTTCATGTCTTGTTTTCTCCTTCAGTAAAGCAGCATTTAAATATCCATCCATTACTTACCTTTCATTGTTGTTAGGAGCTTACTTTGTGCATATTTCACACCAACCCATTTTCATTAACTAACCTAGTCTTTTTGTTTTCTTTTGAATTTTGCTTTTTTTCCCCTTTCCTTTCCTTTCCTTTCCTTTCCTTTCCTTTCTTTCCTTTCCTTTCCTTTCCTTCTTTTTCACAACCCAAACTGCATTTCTTACAAATCGAAGGTTTGTTTCAATCTAAACCCAGGGAGTTGTCATAAAAATCAATGGCATTAAATTAAAACTTACGTATATGGGAAAAAATGTGTCTTCATTAGCAGGGTTAAATAAAGCTACATATATGGCTGAGAGAAGCAGCTTTCCATTAAGGCCAGCTCTTAAATATGTAAATATGCTTGTGAATGATGTTTCACTTGAAAATGGACTTCTTAGAAATTCCAAGGTTTCTGTGCATCTGAAATGCAACTTTCATTAACTGCTATTTATATGTAGATAACACTTACTAAATACAATAGAATTGTTCTGACTTGCCCCCAATGACAAATTCATTATCTTGCTTATGTTCTCCAATTAATGCAGTTAATGAGTTTTCTTCCACAAAAGTTGTATTCTTTTCAATTTTGCATCAGCTGGTTAGTGTTGGCACTGTTTATTAATAAAAACAACTTAACATATAATTACTCTCTTTGGTTGAAGAAAAGAAGACCCACAATTGTGATCACAGAACAAAGAATATTGCATTAGTATTACACCCAACACCTTTCTCACAATGAAAATTCACACGCAGTTCCTCAAACAGCTTCCCTTAAAAAAAAAAAAAAAGAAGAACAATTCTGAACACCCAACCCATTCTTTCTTTCTTTTTTTTCATCTGGGATATTTTAGCAGCACAAATCATTGTGTCATACAATGCCAGGGATAAAGACTTAAGTGCCTCAATTACAAATCCTACTCTGCATTCTCTAATCAACAGTGAAGTAAATAATTAAATACTATGCTCCTTCCAGAGTTCTTTATAGCCAATATATGTCTCTATATCTCATTATCTATTCTAGTTAGGGACAGACAAAATGTACTTAATTTCAGTGCTGGTTTTACCTCTCGCTCTGTCATTTGTCCTTAATGTTCAAATTTCAGGCCAAACAACCCATATTGACTTTTCCAGAAAACTGAGCAAGATATATAACCTATTGTTCAAGGATATGGTTGGTGCTTCCTGGAGAGAATTCAGCTTAAGAACAATGTGAAAGTGAAGAGAAAACTGCTGTTTATTTTATCCTTGGATGTTTATTAGATTATTTAAAACAGTTAATCAGTGGAACAACCTGCCTCCAGAAGTTGTGCATGCTCCAACACTGGAAATTTTTAAGAAGAGACTGGACAGCCATTTGTCTGAAATGGTATAGGGTTTCCTGCCTGAACAGGGGTTGGACTAGAAGACCTCCAAGGTCCCTTCCAACTCTATTACTACTACTACTACTACTACTACTACTACTACTACTACTACTGTTGTTGTTGTTGTTGTTACAATTATTGATCATCGCACAATCAGCCAGATGTTCAGACTGGATTTGGCATTTTTGTCTACCTATCGAGTCCTTAACAAGGACCTGGGATAGGCAGATGTGGATATTTGATGGTTTTACAGATATCTTCACAGGATGTAAGACGTTCCAAATAAAGCTGCCTTTTGCAATTGACTGATGGCAAATTTGTCAGTGCCAGTGGTATTCAAGTGGTGCTTCAGTTGTTTTGGGATTGCACCCAAGGCACTGATTACTATTAGTGCTATTGGTTATTATTATTGCTGTTGCTGTTGTTGTTATTGCTGTTGTTGCTGTTGTTGTTGTCTTATTGTTTGATTACTACTACTCTTTGGTAAACCTTAAAATGTATGCTAGTGAGTTGTAGATTTGCTAGTTATTTGGCCCGAATCACAAATTCCTTATCCTTGATGTAAACTCTGTAAATCTCCAAATATGGAATCTGATGATGCCGAGAAAACTAAGCAAGAGAATTGTCCTCGACATCCTCTGAACAGACATATGTCCCAAGCCTGGAGATTCAGATTAAGGAGCAGCTTTATGGCAAAAATAAATATTCTTGAGGATACACACACACAAAAAACTGGATTGAAAAATGGAGGAAGGACACCATCGAGCAAGGAATAACTTTAAAGGAGGATATGGCTGAAGGATCTGACCTCCCTTATACTACTTGGGGGGATCCTGAATAGGTTGAGAGTTGGAGTACCTACAAGAAAGGTCCCTTCCACCTCTACTATTCTATTCTATTAGTCTTGATCTGCTGAAAGATTTATCTCTCCTTCTTGAAGTGCCCTGATCTACCAATATTCTATGATCTGTCAACCAACTCTGGCTTCTTCCTGTGCAAATGGTTGGGGATTAGGTTCTTCTTTTTAATTTTCAACATCTTTATAGAAGAACCATCTTTTGTTGTTGTTGTTAATTGTGAAGTCGTGTCTGACCCATTGCAACCCCATGGACAATGTTCCTCCAGGTCTTCCTGTCCCCTACCATCTTCTGGAGTCCATTTAAATTCACACCTACTGCTTCAGTGACTCCATCCAGCCACCCAATTCTCTGTCGTCCACTTCTTCTATTGCCCTCCATCTTTCCCAGCATTAGGCCCTTCTCCAGTGAGTCCTTCCTTCTCATTAGGTGGCCAAAGTATTTGAGTTTCAACTTCAGGCTCTGGCCTTCTAAAGAGCAGTCGGGGTTGATCTCTTCTAGGACTGACCGGTTTGAACGCCTTGCAGTCCAAGGGACTCGCAGGAGTCTTCTCCAGCACATAGTTCAAAGGCCTCAATTCTTTGGCGCTCAGCCTTTCTTATGGTCCAACTTTCACAGCCATACATTGCAACTGGGAAAACCATGGCCTGGACTATACATACTTTTGTTGGCAGGGTGATGTCTCTGCTTTTTAGTATGCTGTCTAGATTTGCCATAGCTTTCCTCCCCAGGAGCAAGCGTCTTTTAATTTCTTGGCTGCAGTCCCCATCTGAGGTGATCTTGGAGCCCAGAAAAATAAAATCTATCACTACCTCCATTTCTTCCCCATCTATTTGCCAGGAATTGAGAGGGCCGGATGCCATGATTTTGGTTTTCTTAATGTTGAGTTTCAAGCCAACTTTTGCACTCTCCTTCTTCACCCGCATCAAGAGGCTCTTTAGTTCCTCTTCACTTTCTGCCATTAGAGTGGTCTCATCTGCATATCTTAGGTTGTTGATATTTCTCCCGGCAATCTTAATTCCAACTTTTGATTCATCTAGCCCTGCCTTTCTCATGATGTGCTCTGCATATAAGTTAAATAGGCAAGGTGACAGTATATAGCCTTGCTGGACTCCTTTTCCAATTTTGAACCAATCAGTGGTTCCATGTCCAGTTCTCATTGTTGCTTCTTGACCCGCATATAGGTTTCTCAAGAGACAAATAAGATGGTCTGGTATTCCCATCTCTTTAAGAACTTGCCACAATTTGTTGTGATCCACACAATTAAAGGCTTTAGCATAGCCAATGAAGCAGAAGTAGATGTTTTTCTGGAACTCCCTAGCTTTCTCCATG
The DNA here is from genome assembly GCF_016545835.1 of Crotalus tigris. Taxonomy (NCBI): domain Eukaryota; kingdom Metazoa; phylum Chordata; class Lepidosauria; order Squamata; family Viperidae; genus Crotalus; species Crotalus tigris. The sequence goes on along the minus strand of NW_024097998.1, from coordinate 64,566 downwards.
ATCCAGCGTATGTTGGTAATTTGATCTCTAGTTCCTCTGCCTCTTCGAAATCCTGCCTGTACTTCTGGTAGTTCTCGATCCACATACTGCTGGAGTCTAGCTTGTAGGATTTTAAGCATAACTTTACTAGCATGGGAAATGAGTGCAATGGTGCGATAGTTTGAACATTCTTTGGCATTGCCTTTCTTTGGAATTGGAATGTAAACTGACCTTTTCCAATCCTGTGGCCACTGCTGAGTTTTCCAAATTTGCTGGCAAATTGAGTGTAGCACTTTTACTGCATCATCTTTTAAGATTTTGAATAGCTCAGCTGGAATACTGTCACCTCCACTAGCTTTGTTGTTGCTCAGATTTACAGAATAATATATTTGGAAGGGACCTTGGAGGTCCCTTAGAGGGTTGGACTAGAAGACCTCCAAGGTCCCTTCCAACTCTATTATTATTATTTATTATTGTTTATTATATAGTGACTTATTTTTGGCCAGCAACAAAGCCAGGAAGCCAGAAATATGTTGACCCCTCATCCCTCATCATTACATCTCTCATGAGAGACTGTGGGAACAACTTATCCTCTGTTTAGTTAGTTGAGTTTGGCTTTGTTCTATTCCCCCCACCCCCCAAAAAATCACAAATTGTGCTGCTAACAAAAGCAATACCAGTGTCACATGGAAGCCATTGATAGGACATACCTCGAGATACCTAACTGAAACTATAGTCATACTTGGTGAACAATAACAACCACATGGTTGTTCTACACTGAAAGAAATGAGTGAGCACATAGTAACGTTGACATGCAAAATAGAACCCCCCCCCCAAAAAAAAAAACCCTGGTTTGTATGAGTTCAGAATTAATTCTAAGCCAATTCAAAAGAAAACACACTGTATTCAGGAAGCTGTGAATCACGTTCTTTGTGTTTGGTGAGTTCAGCACTGCTCCTTTGCAACTCTCCTTTTCATGATATCCTGGAGAATAACAATTAGAAAACCAAACACGTCTGTTTGTGCTGCAAAAAAAAAAAAAAAATGTTCACAAAAAAGATTAATTATTCCCAACTCCCAGGCTCAAAATACCGACTTACAGATACTGTATTTTTAATCACATCTCAACAAACAAATTTCAGCCATTTGCACATTTGATTCTGAAGTGTGATCTCTTTTTTTTCCAAGTCTACTGTACTGTGGCAACTATTCCCATCACAATCTCCCTCCCTCCCTCTCTCTCTCTCTCTCTCTCTCTCTCACACACACGCACGCATGCACGCACACACACACACATACACAAAGTTGATGAACTTTGCACCATTAAAAAGACTCAAAGCATTTTTCTTCATGCAACTAAGCAGCAGAGCGTGCATTATTTAAGAAACTTCTCTTTATTGGGAGGGTTATGAATAGGGTAAATGCAACCGACTGCTTAGTAGGTTATTCCTTTATCTGTCTAATAACTGCAGCCATTTTCTTAAGTGATGCAGCACCTGTACTGTAGATCCTGGTACATTTTATTCCCTTGCTGTTCAACTCTCATATGACCTAACTCAACTGGATCATAACGGTTGCATAAATCAATCTTCAGTGGTTTGTGGGCTCCCAAAAGTCTAGTACATCTGCTTTAAGGGCATTTCCAGATCATCTGCCCAGGATATTGTAGACCACAGTAATTTGTAATGGTCATATATTACATGGGAAAAAAATAAAGCAGCTTTTTTTTTTTTTGCATAGAAGTTCTTGGAAGCCTCTTATGGAATCCTGTTATTGCCATATCCTTTGTTCTGTGACAATAATTGTTGCCTTTTTTAATCCTATCCAGAAAAAAGCCATTGCAGCACTTAGTTGGTTTATTAATAAGTATTGCTGAGTCTAGCTAGCAAGAGCAGGCAACTTTTGTGCAATAAAACTCATTAACTTCATTAATTGGAGAGCATAGGCAACATAATGAATTTGTCATTAGGGGAAAGTAAGAGCCATTCTATTGTGTTTAGTGACTGTTGCCTACTTACAAATACTAGTCAATGGAGCCTGCATCCTTGGGGCTGCTTATGAATTTGGGAGGGAAAAATGGCAGAGTGAAGGATGGTTTGTTGTGTATATAATGGAAATTCATCTATTCTGCACTATCCGAGCTAGTATTCAAAGAAAAATATCGGTACTTTTTTCTACAGTGTTCAATATTTGCCAATGTCATGATTTTATTAAAACACATGCAATAATTTGAGTGTGTTCTATAGATTTGCAAAGGAACAGCAAGCATCTGCAATCAATTAATCAGTAAGTAAGTAAGAAAGCAAGCAACAAACAAACAAACAAACAAATAAATAAATGCCACATAGAGGGAAATTAAACAATTTTGAAGATGTTTTCTTAAATGTTTTTTTTTTGAACAATGAATATAATACAGGTACTGGATGGATGAAATTATGTTTGATCAGATTCACTTTTCTCCCACAAAGTAAATGGATCTCAAGAATTGCATCTGCTGAAGATCATGAAGCATTTGCTTCATCCTTTAGAGGAGGACTACATTTATTGTGATGCTACAGCCAAAGGATGACTCTTCAAACACTCAGGAGATTGCATCCTTTCCAAGTTTTGAGACAATAACTTTGAAAGCTGTTGCTTTTCTGGAAGAAGAGAGAAAATATGTATGGCTTTCCTTCAATGTAAAGTAGAGAATGCATATCTCTTCAGATCTGTATGGTCTTGAAAACTAAGCTGGACTAGGTTAGTACTTGAATAGAAGACTCAAATCCCAAAATGATAAACCACAAACAAGCTTAGGAAAAGTCCACAGCAAACCATCTCAATATTGCTGATGAGAAGAATCAAGGTGGACATGATGGGGAGTTTACTTGCAAACACATTTTTGTAGTCGGCATACCTGTATGTATTTCCACATCAGCATCCACATAACTAGATTTGTCACCCCACGATGAGCTAAAGTCTATTTAACTTTGTCAACAAATAACTTTGTTGAGCTGCTGTTGGAGCCATAAAAATGTTTCTCATTTTGTTGCTCAGATCCATTTGCTTATTGCAAACCTGAGGTTTTGAGCAAGCCTCACAAAATAAATTTATGTATGGATCTGGAGTAACAGGCCATTAATCAGGGCACAGAAATTTTTTTTAAAAAAAAGATAATTAAAGATGCTCAAGATTATATTGGGTTTTGATTTAACCTAAAAATATCTTGCTATCTGGGTCATGTTATTCTATATTGCAAATGAACGTGACCTTCACACTCAACAGAAGACAATGGAAAAAAAAAAGAGGCTTTCAGATTTGCTAATTATGGCAAGAATATACAGGTGGTCCTCAACGTATGAGTACAACTAAGCCCAATATTCTTGTGGCTAAGCAGATGTTAAGTACATTTTGCCTCACTATCTGACTTTCCTTGCCATAGTGGTTAAGTAAATCACTGCAGGTAACACAGTAACACAGTTTTTTAAGTGAATCTGGCTTTCCCGTTGACTTTGCTTGTCAGAAGTTCACAAAAGGTGATCACATGACCCTGGGAGGCTGCATCCATCATAAATATGAACCAGTTGCCAAGCATTCAAATTTTGATCACGTGACCAGAGGGATGCTACAATGGTTAAGTGTGAAAAATGGCCATAAGGCACTTTTTTTCAGAGCTTGTTTAACTCTGAACAGTTATAAGAGCAGTAGTGGCGCAGTGGTTAGAATGGAGTACTGCAGGCTACTATTGCTGAATGCCAGCTGCTTGCAGTTCGGCAGTTCGATCCTGACTGGCTCAAGGTTGACTCAGCTTTCCATCCTTCCGAGGTCGGTAAAATGTGGATCCAGATTTTTGGGGGCGATATGCTGACTCTGTAAACCGCTTAGAGAGGGCTGCAAAGCACCGTGAAGTGGTATATAAGTCTAAGTGCTATTGCTATTTCCATTAAACAGAATAGATTATAGAAAAAAAGAGTATTGTACTTATTTAAAGAAAATTGAAGTCTACCTCTTTGTATCTTTTTTTCTTTCTTATCTTTCCTTTACTTTCTTCCATTTCTTGAACTTTTAGCTTTATTTCTCTTTTTTGGCTTTCTTTTTTGTCCTTTGTATTAATTTCCATTAGTTTTTATTTTCTTTTTAAAAATGTTTCATAATGTTATAAATATATAAAAAAATAAATTCAGTGGGTCTTCCAAACATATATACAGGACTGAAATAGTAACAGGCATATTAAATCTCCTTTTTCAATTATTCATGCTTCTAATTTCGAGTGATTGTCATGAACAATATATCCAGCCTTAGTGCTATTGCTATTGCTAAAGAAATGGCTGTAAATGCATTTCTGTGCATGTTTTTCATGATGTACGCATTTTCCTGTGTGCCTTTCATATTATAATTGATGTGACTTAGTGAATGTTCTCACCTTCTTACCTTCACCCTAGATAAATATGGGCACATATTTGTTCCTTGGTTATATCTTTTGCAAAATTCAGAAGAAGAAAAAAATACAAAATATTGATTCTCTTCATGTGATTGCAAAGGACATGATATTTGGTAAATTAATGTTAAAATTAAATGCAGGCTGATGACCAATAATGGGCTCTTTTCTATCAAGAACTCTTGTCATCTCCATCTACCAGGCTAAACCCAATTTATAGCAAGGCAATAATTAACTCAATTAACCCAGCTGTCAAAAACTTTCCAACAAAACAAAGCACATTTTTACTAGAGGCTAGAATTAGTAAAACATCCTGAAACATTTGAAACTACTGATAAGCAGACTTTCCTCCTACATGCTAAATTTCTGGATTTGCATTTTAAATCAATCTTTATTTCCTATATTCTGCATTGGGTGACACCCAGCTTACCCTTAGTTTTATTGTCTTTTAGCCAATTTACATTCCTATAAGAATGTACATGAAGTATAACCCCAAAAGGCAAGACAAGAAACAATAGATGGAAACTAATTGAGGAGAGAAGCAACCTGGAATTAAAGAAAAAAAACTTCCTAACAGTGAGAAGAATTAACCAGAGGAACAGCTTGCCTTCAGAAGTTGTGGGTGCACATCACTGATCTTGGCTAACCTGGAAGCTAAATACAATACAATTTGTAATAACAAAGTTGGAAGGGACATAGGAGGTCTTCTAGTCCAACCCCCAACTCAATCAGGAGACCCTATACTAGTTCAGACAGACAGATGTCTTTCCAATCTCTTTTTAAAAGCCTCCACTGATGGAGCACCCACAACTTCTGGAGGCAAGCTGTTCCACTGGTTTATTGTTCTCACAGTCAGGGAAATTCTCCTTAGTTCTAGGTTGCTTCTCTTCTTGATTAGGTTCCATCCCAATGCTTCTTGTCTTGTCTTGCCTTGCCTTGCCTTGCCTTGCCTTGTCTTCTGATGCTTTAGATTCACAGTGTTTCTCAACCTTTACAATTTTAAGGCATGTGGACTTCAACTCCCAGAATTTCACAGCCAGCTGGCTGTGGAATTCTGGGAGTTGAAGTCCACATGACTTAAAATTGTCAAGGTTGAGAAACACTGCTTTAGAAAATCATTTTTATGGCAGCCCCTCAAATATTGGAACACTGCTATCATGTCATGTATTTTGTTGTGAGACTATGAGGAAATCTCAGGAGAAATTTCCTGGAACGCGATAATGACCATCAGCTTCTGCAAGAGTAGCAAGACAATTGCACAGAAATGTTCTCGTAACATAAGGTGGAAAAAATGATATCCTAACATGAATACATGTGATTAAGTAGATAATGATGATGTTATCCATTCAGTCACGTACAACTCTTGGCGATTCTATGATCCAGGTCTCTCCACATCTTCTGATCTTGCACCATTTCTTTCAGTTTTTCTATTCTCTGGCTGATGTCAGCTTTGATGGTGTCCAGCTACTCTGTTCTTTGACAGCTTGGTTTTCTTTTACCTCTAACTCTTCCAAACAAAATTGCTTTTTTTCAGTGAATTCCCCCACATGACATGGCCAACATAAGTAAGACAAAGCTTTGTGATGTTTGCCTTCCAGTGATGTGTCTGGTGTTATGTGCTCTAACTTGCTTTTTAGTCACGTTACACAAACACAAGCACTCATATTTCCACATATTCCAAAGAACAAGTGAAGGGTGAGTTAATCTGTTTTCCAAAACACCTGAAGGCCAGACAAAAGAATAACGGATGGAAGCTGATCAAGGAGAGATTCAACCTAGAAATAAGGATCAACCAAGGGAACAGACTGCCTTCAGAAGTTGTGGGAGCTTTCTCACTAGAGGCTTTCAAGAACACACTGGACTACCATGGTGTAGGGTTTCCTGCTTGGGTGGAGGTTAGACTAGATGACCTATAAGGTCCCTTCCAACTCTTCTATTCTATTCTATTCTATTCTATTCTATTCTATTCTATTCTATTCTATTCTATTCTGACAGTTAGAACAATTAATCAGTGGAACAATCTGCCTCCAGAAGCTGTGGGTGCTCCAACACTGGAAGTTTTTAAGAAGAAACTGGACAGTCATTTGTCTGAAATGGTATAGGGTTTCCTCCCTGAGCAGGGAGTTGGACTAGATGACCTCCAAGGTCCTTCCAACAACAATAACTACTTCTTCTTCTCCTCCTCCTCCTCCTCCTCCTCCTCCTCCTCCTCCTCCTCTTCCTTCTTCTTCTTCTTCTTCTTCTTCTTCTTCTTCTTCTTCTTCTTCTTCTTCTTCTTCTTCTTCTTCTTCTTCTTTTTCTTCTTCTTCTCTTCCTCCTCATCCTCCTCATCCTCCTCATCATCATCCTCATCCTCATTACTATTCTATTCTATTCTATTCTATTCTAGTCTAGTCTAGTCTAGTCTAGTCTAGTCTAGTCTATTCCAGTCTATTCCAGTCTATTCTATTCTATTCTCTCTTTTTTTGAGGAAAAAAAAAAAAGCTTGCAAACCCTCTGACTTTAGAGAATGTTCTTCTTCTTTTTCCCTAAATGCTTTAATATATAGTCCCAGACGGTCAACCGGGGTTACAGGAAGTCTCCTTCCTTTTTTATAGAATTATATTTATGAGCCCAGATAGGGGTCATTTTGTTCTCTTCTTGCAGATTTTTATTTGCCAGGAGAAACAGAGAGTATTTGTCAAGCGCGTTCTCGCCCATAAAAAGATCACAAGAGTCAGAGGTATCACTGCTGGGAGAAAAAGCAAGATGACTGAAATTTCAGTAATTCCCTCCTGTTGCCAGAACTTCTTTTACAATGTCATTAATATTTGGGTGCCCTTTAAAGAGACCTGAAGGCATGTAATTGATTTTTGAATAAAAGTGCAAGGTTCCTTTCTCCTCCCCCCCCTCCACACACATACCTCTTCATTTTCCAATTGGACGGTGTTTAAATGTATGACACAGACTGAGGAAAGAAAAAAAAAAGAATCTTACAACAATGGAACAAACAAACAAACAAACAAAAAAAAAAAACAACCTGCTTCCTGTATTACAAATTAGCCCTGTCAATCGCTGATTAAAGAATGTTAATTTCTAGTGTAGTGGAAAAAACATGATACTTACATCAGAAGACAAGATCACAAAGAGTTGGAGAAAACAGGTTTTATTTGCGCAAAGGTTCAGAGTATTCATATGACAAATTCTGAACCCTGAGTTATTTCCAGGGTGTCATTCTTATACAGCTTGCCGCCCACGCTTAATCTAATGGATGATTTCTTATCTACCTTTAACACACTAAAAGAGAAAAGTTCATGTCCTGACACCACACACATAGGGAAAAGGGAAGTTTATACAATGTGCAGAAAACCACACTCCTCTACACGCGTAATATCTTACACCATTTGTGATTTTCGGTTGGCACCTCTTGTAAAAATGTTTCTTCATAGAATTGCACACAGGTTATCACATTCAGCCAGTTTATAATATTAGTTAATGCTTGCTAAACATCACTCCTGTTGATTAAAATATAATTCAGAAGTACTTTATCATTTCTCTTAATGGCAATTTTTCGTCTACCTCACTAGAATTACCAGACAGACAGCTATAAATGGCACGGTTTTATTAATTATTCTTAATGTTTGCTTTTTCAAAACAAAAAGCCTAAGTACAGATTCCACTGTTGGCAAAGGAAACCTAGTGTTCAAAGATACAAATTAAATTGTCATGGGTAAGCTTAACAGAATAATAGAGTTGGAAGGGACCTTGAGGATCTTAGAGTCCAGGGGTAGGCAACCTCGGCTCTTTTATGACTCATGGACTTCAACTCCCAGAATTCCCGAGTCAGCACAGCTGACTCGGGAATTCTGGGAGTTGAAGTCCATGAGTCATAAAAGAGCCGAGGTTGCCTACCCCTGTTCTAGTCCAAACCCCAGCTGAAGCAATAGACCCTATACCTTTCCAGATAAGTTGTCATCCAGTTTCTTCTTAAAGGGCTCCAGTGATGGAGCACCCCCAATTTTTGAAGGCAAGCCGTTCCGACGTTTGATTGGTCTTACTGTCAGGAAATTTCTCCTTAGTTCTAGATTGCTTCTCTCCTTAGTTAATTATCCTAAGTCAATTACTCCTTAGTTAATGACCCCCTCAGATTTATCTTCAAAGTAAAATCAAGCTTCACTGTTCTGCACCAGACAAAAGTCTCCATTTTCCCACTGTCTTGGCCATTCAGGGAGTGTCGTTTTTCCAGATGGGCGGGGCTGAAGAGGAAAAAGGAAACTGTCTCAACCAATGTGTTTGTTGGTCCTCAGCCATTTTAGAAGCTTTGTTGCTGACATCTAAAATGAGGTCCAGAGTGAAAAGGATGCCAAGTTTCTTCATCACTGTTGAAAAAATATATATATTTATTTATCAATCATACTTTAAAACCTGAAATTTGAAATTTGATACATAAAATTAGATAGATAGATAGATAGATAGATAGATAGATAGATAGATAGATAGATAGATATGACAGAGACAGAAACAGAAACAGAGATAGAGATGATAGAGATGATAGAGATAGAGGTAGAGGTAGAGGTAGAGACAGACATAGACATAGACATAGATATAGATATATAGATATAGGGTTTCTTTTTTTCATAGAACGCCCAGAACGGAATTCTGGCACCTTTTTTGGATGGAACCTTGTAGGGTAGGCAAGGCGGGTTGTATGATGTGTGTGAGTTCCGGCACCTTGTTTTTTTGTTTTGTTTTTTAGAAAAAAAGCATTGTATAGATATAGATATAAGTAGTCTTTCTTACTTGTGTTCGTATTGTGTTTAGGAAGAACATTGTATCTTTTGCTCATTGTAACATGGGGCATATGGCTGTGATGAGATCTTCCTCTTTGCTCACATTGGATAAAGTGCTTATATATGGAATAAAGCTTAATTTGTATTTTATAGCATATATGTATTACATATTAAAAGTTTATACCATGACAAAGTATGTTTGTATGTACAGTATGTATGTATGTATGTATGTATGTGTCATTTTCTCCCACCAAATTGGAAGAGCGGATTCATTGGAATAGATTCTGATGTTGGGAAAGACAAAGGTGAAAGGAAAAGGGGATAGCAGAGGATAAGATGGTTAGATAGTGTCATCAATGCAATGAACGTGAATTTGGACAAACTCTGGGAGAAAGTGAAAGACAGAGGACCTTGGTGTGCTATAGTCCATGAGGTTGTTAGGATTTGGACATGACATAGCAATTGAACAACAACAAAACTGTGTGTATGATGAAAATTATTATGTATTGGAATTGAAAAAATGTTGACTTTTTAGATTTGGATGGTTTCAATAATTAAATGAGTGTTTTAAATTAGTCAGATGACCTTTCTATATGATAACATAGATGTGATAAGGCATGATAATCAATTGGATGAATTTTGAATTTTGTTTAATGAATTGAAATGATTTAAGGTTTAACATTATTTTGTTATCATAAAGAAACTTAGCAGAATAGGCTGTAGGCTTACTTTCTCAGAGGTTTTACCAGTGTATAAGGAGCAAAACGGAAAAGGCCAGCGCATAGCACAATTCAATATGTGGCTAAAGGAATGGTGTAAAGGGGAAGGCTTTGGATATATTAGTCACGATGTCAGTAGCTGGTCCAATCAAAAGATGTACAAAAGAGATGGTTTGCATCCCTCAAAAAAAGGGACTGAGTTACTCGGCTATAAATTCACAGATTTTCTGGAGGGAAATTTAAACTAAACAGCGGGGACAGGGAGTTTATTGATACGGAACAACCCTGTCCCCGGCAATTTAAAAACTATAGGGCTATCAGTGCATGTAGCACAGATGTGTGTGTGGACAAGAATACCAACCTTGCTAACAATCAAAATGAAGCCTCTAATAGCGAGTGCCATATAAAGTGCACTAACCAAATAGGTGGTAAGACAATAGGGGAACTCAGGCACCACACAGGTTATGTAGAAAGGAAACACAGGGCCACCCACAAAGGACTCAAATGTTTATACACCAATGCACAAAGTATGAACAGCAACCAGGGTGAACTAGAAATTCAGGTTAATGAGGGCAGATACGATATTGTTGCCATTACGGAAACATGGTGGGATGAAACTCACACATGGAACACACAGCTAGAGGGATTTAAAATATTTAAAAGAAACAGACCAAATAAAAGAGGAGGTGGAGTTGCTCTCTATATAAGAAATAACTACATCTTCACAGAAATAGAGTACAACAATGATAAAAACTGTCTTGAATGCATTTGGGTCAATATAAAAGGTGGGGGGAATGACATTGCCATAGGTGTATACTACAGACCACCCAACCAAACAGAGGAAATAGATGAACTTTTTGCTAGTCAGATAACTAAGGTATGTAGGAAGCACACCACAATAGTAATGGGGGACTTTAACTACCCTGACATCAACTGGGAGACAAACTCCGCACCAAGTGGAAGATCAAACAGGTTCCTGGCAAACCTAGCAGACAACTTTGTCTCCCAAAAAGTAGAGAATGGAACTAGGGGATTAGCCATTTTGGATCTAATTCTCACGAACAGAGATGAAATGATAGACGGTGTTGGAGCCATAGGAACCCTGGGAGGAAGTGATCATGCAATATTAGAATTCAACATTATAGAAGCACAACCAATAGAACACAGTCAAACTAGAGTCTTGGACTTCAAGAGAGCTAATTTCAATAAACTTAGAGAGGGCGTGGGAAGGATTCCATGGATGAGACTCCTCAAGGGGAAAACAACTCAAGAAGCTTGGGAAATTTTGAAAAATGAGATAATAAAAGCACAGTCTAGCACAATACCAACAAAGAGGAAAAATAACAGCTCTCAAAAGAAACCAGCATGGCTGCATAAAGAACTATCTGACAAATTGAAAGATAAAAAGGACAAGTACAGAAAGTGGAAAGAGGGGAACATAACTAAGTCAGAATATCAGCAAATAGCCCGAGCCTGCAAAGATGAAGTGAAGAAAGCCAAGGCTCAAAATGAACTGAGGCTTGCGACCAAAGTCAAAAATAACAAAAAAAGCTTCTTTCAACATGTAAAAAACAAGAAAAAAGTGAAGGAAATGATTGGTCCATTAGTGGGTGGAAGTGGCAAGAAGGTGACAAGCAACAGGGAGAAAGCAGAACTATTTAACTCATTTTTTGCATCTGTCTTTACACAAAGGGAAAAAACAGACCAACCTATCAAAAATAGTGCCACAAAAAACAAAACAGAAACACAAGTTAAGATAGGCAAGAAAATCGTTAGTGAGCACCTGTCCAGCCTAGATGAGTTCAAATCGCCAGGACCAGACGGATTACACCCCAGAGTTCTCAAGGAACTGGCAGATGTGATATCGGAGCCACTGAACTATATTTTTCAAAGATCCTGGAACACAGGGGAACTACCAGAGGACTGGAAAAGAGCTGATGTAGTTCCCATCCTCAAAAAAGGAAAAAAAATGGATCCAGGAAATTACAGACCTATCAGCCTGACCTCAATACCTGGGAAGATCCTGGAAAAGATAATCAAACAACGAATCAACGAACACCTAGAGGCAAACAAAGTCATTACTAAAAGCCAACATGGGTTTGTCAAAAATAGATCATGCCAGACAAATCTTATTGCATTCTTTGACCAAGTGACAAAATTAGTGGATCAGAGGAATGCTGTGGACATAATTTACTTGGACTTCAGTAAGGCATTTGATAAAGTAGATCACAACCTACTACTTGACAAGATAGAAAAATGTGGGGTAGACAGAACCACCACCAGATGGATCCGTAGCTGGCTGACCGGCCGTACTCAGCGAGTGGTCCTCAATGGAACTGCATCTATATGGAGGGAAGTGTGTAGTGGGGTGCCCCAGGGCTCTGTTCTGGGCCCAGTACTCTTCAACATCTTCATCAACGATTTGGATGAAGGGATAGATGGGGAACTCATCAAATTTGCAGACGACACCAAGCTGGCAGGAATAGCCAACACTCCAGAAGACAGGCTTCAGATACAGAAGGATCTGGACAGACTTGAACACTGGGCACTAACTAACAAAATGAAATTCAATGGTGAAAAAAGCAAGGTTCTACATTTAGGCAAGAAAAACCAAATGCACAAGTACAGCATAGGTGGCACCATGCTCAATAGTAGTAACTGTGAGAGGGACCTCGGAGTCCTAGTAGACAATCACTTAAATATGAGCCAGCAGTGTGCTGCAGCTGCCAAAAAGGCCAACACAGTGCTAGGCTGCATTAACAGAGGGATAGAATCAAGATCACGTGAAGTATTAATACCACTCTTCAATGCCTTGGTAAGGCCACACTTGGAATACTGCATCCAGTTTTGGTCACCACGATGTAAAAAAGATGTTGAGACTCTAGAAAGAGTACAGAGAAGAGCAACAAAGATGATTAGGGGACTGGAGGCTAAAACATATAAGGAACGGTTGCTAGAATTGGGTATGTCTAGTTTAACGAAGAGAAGGACAAGGGGGGACATGATAGCAGTATTCCAATATCTCAGGGGCTGCCATAAAGAAGAGGGAATTAAGCTATTTTCCAAAGCACCTGAAGGCAGGACAAGAAGCAACGGGTGGAAACTCATCAAGGAGAGAAGCAACCTAGAACTAAGGAGAAACTTCCTGACAGTGAGAACAATTAATCATTGGAACAGCTTGCCTCCAGAAGCAGTAAATGCTCCAACACTGGAAGTTTTTAAGAAGAGACTGGACAGCCATTTGTCCGAAATGGTGTAGGGTTTCCTGCCCGAGCAGGGGGTTGGACTAGATGACCTCCAAGGTCCCTTCCAACTTTACTACTATTACTATTACATATATATATATATAGGGTAGATTAATTTTTTATTTTAATTAGGATATCTATTGTGTAGTGGAAGAAGAAATAAATGAGATTGGTGATAAAATGAGGGATATGAGAGATTAAGAATTAGAATATATCTGGAAGGGATACCTGAATTGATAACTTGTTGATTTAAAGTTAAATTTGATTATGGTAATTGTAAACTGACAAAGTTTTAAAACAGATTTAGCAGAAATAGAAATTTAAATTAGAAATGGAATATTTTAAACGTATTATGCTATTTGAGGGAAATAGAGAGGGGACAGTGAATGTATTGAGTTGAATTGTTTATATATGTTTTCACTTTTGAATGTTTGATTATCTAAACACCATGGTGTGTCCTGAGTACTTTTTCTTAAGAAGTAAAAAAAACAATAAAATGTGTTTAAAAAAATGTGTGTGTGTTTATTTTTGGTGCTTCTGGCAATGCTAAAGAGAGAGATGTTCATCCCAATCATAGGTAGCCTGGTTCTTCAGATGCCTCTATTAAAGTCTTGCTAGGATCTAATCATCTTTGAGTAATGTAGTATGGACAACAGAGACTTCTTGAAATGGTAAGAAATATGAGTAGGAAATGTGAAAGCTGTATCATCAGTTGTGTTAAGTTAAACAACCTCCACTGAAAGCTAAAGGCATTATAGTGACAGATTCTGGCTCCTGAATTCTACCTCTGCACCAATTTAAACCCTGATCTCTAGCCAGGCTTTCAGCAAATTAAAATGCACAGATTGTTAAAGTAAAGCAATTTGCCTCAATCTACCTGGAAAGAACTCCATTTATTTCAGAAGGATCTTTTAGAAGTTTAATTAACTAATGCTTTTAAAGTAATCAGAGACCTTTCTATTTCACTCCATGCTAGATGGAGTCCTCATTTTATGAAAGACTGAGTTAAAATGTCTCTAGCAGCCTCTAAGAGTATTCCCCACATTAAAAAACCACTAGACTAAACACAACTATACTCCTATTTGGTATACTTCATTTTAAAATATAGAAAAGGATCTCAAGAGCCCAGGTTTTCACAGTTCAGACCAACCTTCCTTAAATTTATCCTTTGGGAAGGAATAAGGCTGCAGAGAGAAATGTTTTTCCTCAATCCTGCAAGAATAGGTAAATAAATGCATTTGAATTTCAAGGAATCTATATGCACAAGATACTGGGAATCAGGAGAAACATGTAAACAGAGTGTGACCCTGATTTTAGCTCAAAGCCTCATGAATACAGTGTATATATGTGTGTGTATGTATATATATATATATATATATATATATATATATATATATATATATATGTAGGTCTTTGGTTGTTCAGGTTTTCTCCCGCGTAAAATTGGAAGTGTCTTGGTGACGTTTCGACGAAGTCCCATTCGTCATCTTCAGGCTGGTGTTTTCAGCTTCGTGCTTTGAGCAGCAATGTGTGGTCTTAGCTGTTTCTTCCTTTTAACTGCCAGTGGGGGTATGAACTGATTGGGTGGGAGCTTGGCTGTGTTCTGATTGGGTGGAGGTGTGTTCTGAATGGTTAGGGGATTGGCTGTGCTCTGATTGGCTGGGGGAGTGTTCTGTTTGGTTGTGCTCAGGTTAGTCTGAGTTGCAGAGGGGTTTGAGATTTTGGGCTGCCTTGCTATTTTTTGGCTTCGCGTTCGTGGTCGTGCTTCCTCTTCATGGGGGGTGTCAGTTTGCTTCATGTATGGATTGGAGGGGTTTAAAGTGGCTAATGATGCAGCTGTGGTCTGGCTTCTGCTTTGTGGTCGTGCCTCGTCATCGGTGTGGGTTTGGGTTTGTTTTTTGCTTGGATGTGTGGTAGTGAACTCCTGTGTGGTTTTTGTGAGTGTGGGTCTGGTATCATTTTTTGTGTTAGGGAGTCATTTGTCAATAAGGGCGGGTTTCCAAATGGCTGGTAGGCGGGAGGTATCATCTCGCTTGTTCATGCTGTGTGGGCGTTTTTCTATCTCGATGGCTTCCCTGATTATTCTGTTATTAAAATGTTCACTTTTGGCAATGGTTCTGGTATTTTTAAAGTCAATTTCATGTCCTGTGGCTTTAAGGTGTTGGACCAGGAAGATGTTGGTTCCTCTTTTTTGACTGAGTTCTTATGTTCTTCAATGCGTGCACTTATTCTTCTGTTGGTTTGTCCGATGTATGTGGTGGGACAAGTGGTGCATGGGATTTCGTATACTCCTTGATTTTCTAATTCAATTTTATTTTGGGGGTTTCTAAGGATGGTGGATATTTTTCTGTTTGTGCAGAATGCTGTTTTGATGTTGTGTTTATGGAGGATCTTACTGATTCTGTCTGTGGTGCCTTTTATGTATGTATGCCAAGACATCTCCAATTTTATGTGGGAGAAAACCCAAATAACCAAAGACCTACATACAAACACCCAGGAAAACCTCAGAATATATATATATATATATATATATATATATATATATATATATATATATATATATATATATATATGTAGGTCTTTGGTTGTTCAGGTACCACCACAATAATAGTGATAATGATAATGATAATGATAATGATAATAATAATAATAGTAATAATAATGAAGTTTTGATTGTTTGCTCAAGGACTAGCTCTGTTGAACGTTAGGGTTAGAGATTTTTCTTAAAAAAACAACCCTTAATTGACTTAGATTAAAACAAACAGGCATCTTGGCTGGATGTTCTGCATCTCTAAATATGAGGAGTTTGGATTATTTCATGTAATTTTCTACATAATTCAAAAGCAGTTGTCTACGATAGACATGCTTTCCCCTGAAGATTGATTGCTTGTCGTACCATCTGTATAGCCTGGCAAAATTGTGGAAGTAGTTTGTTATTTCCTTTTCATATATTTTTTAAAGTTTTTGTTCTAAGTAGTAACTCTGGTGGTGGTGGTCTTCCATTTGAGTATAAATCCTGCAAAATTGTTGAGGACAACAATGGCCATACCATACCATACCGCACTTCAACGTAATGCAATGCAACGTAATGCAATGCAATGCAATGAAATGAAATGCAATGCAATGCATTACTCTACTCTACTCTACACCACATTACACTACAGTCAAGGTTAATCTGGATCGAATTGACTTGATTCAATATTTAGCTCGGGAAGTCTAACACACATCTCTCTTTTAAACTGTAGCAGAAATTACTTTCCAAAATGAGATTTATGAAATCAGAATGATTTTGATCACTGTTTTGATTAATTCATACTCATAATTCTTCAGAGGTTAAAGGGATTGACTGATTGATTGATTGATTGATTGATTCATTCATTCATTCATTCATTCATTCATTCATTACAAACTCTGGCTAGCTTCTAATCAAAATGTTTCAACTGTATTTTTTTTAAAAAAATCAATCCTTTGTTCATCCATCCATGATTATTCATGATTTATGATTAGCTTCCATTTTAAAAACTGTTAACTATATTGTTGTGTAACTTAACACAATATCTAAAACTAAATAGTGTATATATATTATATTAATATATATATAAATCTTTGGTTATTCAGGTTTTCTCCCGTGTCAAATTGGAAGTGTCTTGGTGACGTTTCGATGAAGTCTCATTTGTCATCTTCAGGCTGGTGTTTTTGGCTTCGTGCTTCTAGGAGCAATGTGTGATCATAGCTGTTTCTTCCTTTTAACTGCCAGTGGGGGTATGAACTGATTGGATGAGAGTTTGGCTGTGTTCTGATTGGATGGAGGTGTGTTCTGATTGGTTAGGAGCTTGGCTGTGCTCTGATTGGATGGGGGGTTGGCTGTGCTCTGATTGGTTGGGAGAGTGTTCTGTTTGGGTGGGGGCTTTGTTGTTCTCAGGTTAGTCTGAGTTGCAGAGGAATTGAAAATGGTGAACTGCATTGCTATTGTTTGGCTTCATGTTCGTGGTCGTGCCTCATCTTCATGGTGGGTGTCAGTTTGCTTCATGTATGGATTGGAGGGGTTTAAAGTAGCTAATGATGCAACTGTGGTCTGGCTTCTGGTTTGTGGTCGTGCCTCATCATCGGTGTGGGTTTAGGTTTGCTTTTTGTGTGGACGTCTGGTGGTAACATCCTGTGTGGCTTTTGTGACTGTGGGTCTGGTGTCATTCTTTGTGTTAGGGACTCGTTTGTCAATAAGGGCGGGTTTCCAAATGGCTGGTAGGCGGGAGGTATCATCTCTTTTGTTCATGCTGTGTGGGCATTTTTCTATCTTGATGGCTTCTCTGATTATTCTGTATTAAAGTGTTCAGTTTTGGCGATAGTTCTGGTCTTTTTAAAGTCAATTTCACGTCCTATGATTTTAAGGTGTTGGACCAGGGAAGATGCATTTCCATTAAGTTTTCAGTATTTTCCCTCTTATTTAGAGCTCTTCATTTCAAAGCAAGGCAAAACCTCAGACTCTCCATCTGATTGTTAAGACTTTTAGGACAAAACTTGGCATAGGACAGGGGTCTTCAAACTTGGCCCTTTTATGACTTGTGGACTTCAACTTCCAGAATTCCTTAGCCAGGCACACTGGCTGAGGGATTCTGGGAGTTGAAGTCCACAAGTCATAAAAGGGCCAAGTTTGAAGACCCCTGACATAGGACATATGATATACAGCTTTGTCATAATTTTTCATTATCTAAATAATGTAACATCAAGGACTTTCCCAAAGAACATTTTTCTAGCAATTCTATTTCTTTTTCTTTTCCTTTTTTTTTCCTGGCAAGGAATCTATACAGGATCATTAACATACAACTTCTGTCCCATTACTGCCATAACTAGCTAGATGAAAATTTCCAGTCTGTTTTTCTGTGCATGGTCTCTGCACCAAAACTGTGTTAAATAGGGCTTGTAATGAGTTATTCCACCATGCTGCCCTTGGCTCTCTGATGGTTTAAAAGTTGACTTGATCTATTTACACCATTTAATTCTATTGGTCTTAAATCTTTTCAGGCTGCAAGCAAGTATCTTTTTTTAACATTGATAAACATATCATGTTTTAATGAATATTTACTTCAACCTTTCACATAATAATTCTACGTAGTTCTAGATCAAATGTTGTAATGGGGCTTTCACAGTTGTTCTGAAAAATTATGAGTAAAAAAACCCTGATCCTCTAATCTCAATTATGATTTTTGTAACCTGGTTTATTTTGATTGGGTGGCTAATATGTAAGTATCTATCTCTATCTCTCTCCCTCCCTCTCTCTCTCTCTTCCTCCCCTCCCTCCCTCCCTCCCTCTCCTTCTACCTCTGTCTTCTCTCTCTCTCTCTCTTTCTCTCTCTCTCTCTCTATCTATCTATCTATCTATCTATCTCTATCTCTATCTCTCTATACCAGGAGTGTCAAACTGCCAGCCCACGGGCTGGATGCATCATCCCAAAACTGCGCCCACCCCATTGCCGGCAATGGAGAAAAAGCTCCGATAAGTCGCACAATGTCATGTGACGTCACAAGTTTGACATGCCTGCTCTATACACATACACACATATCTGTCTCTGACTCTGTCTCTGTCTCTATATCTATATCTATCTATATCTATATCTATATCTATATCCATATATCATATATATCCATATCACCTATATCTCTATTTCTACATCTACATCTATATCTTTTATCTAAATATTATATAGTATGTAATCAGTGGTGGGATTCAGCCGGTTCACACCACTTCGGCAGAACCGCTAGCTAATTTTTTGTTGCCCAGGCCCAGAATGGATTTCCGGAAGTGGCATCCACACAGGGAACCGGTTGTTCACATATTTGAATCCCACCACTGTATGTAATACTTTATTTTATGCACATACACACAAATGCACACCCACAAACACACACACACACATACACACATAGAAATTCTGATCTTGTTCTAATTATTGAAGTTTATTTATTGCTTATTGTTTCTCTAAGTTACTTAGTGTCAGACAACTAAAATGGCATTTGCAATAAATAATCATAAATGAATACATTATTGGGTAGACAACGAAATGAAGATAATTTAATTTAGCCTTCTAAATCTCATTCCCATTCTCCAATCTAATTAAAGATTCATGTAGCAGACATTTCATTGCATTGCGGAAAAAACATGCTTGATACCTTTTTCCTTCTACCATAAATACTATTAATAGTTCCTTCCTTAGGTTTCTCCTTCCATATTAGAGATATCTACACAATGAGATCTTTTTCTATGGGGAAGGGTCATGTAGGCAGTAGTGGGCCTTATTCAGGATGACAAGGTGGAAGCTTACCTCAAGGAGGTTGAGGGGTTGGTGAACTGGTGTAAGGAAAACAGCCTAGTTTTAAATACTGGAAAAAACCAAAGAGATCATTGTTGACTGCAGAAAAGGCAGGCATAGCCATACTTCTCTGTGCATTAACGATTCACCTATGGAGATGGTTACCAGCATCAAATTCCTGGGTGTGCAGCTAATGAGTAGCTGACTTGGTCGCTCATCAGTGAGAAACTGGTGAAGGGGGCACAGCAGCGCCTGCATTTTCTGTGTCGCATGAGAAAAGCACATCTTCCTTCCCCTGTCCTGACCACTTTCTACATGGGGACGATCAAGAGCATCCTGTCATACAGCATCACCATCTTGTTTGCAAGCATCACTGCTTCAGACAGGAAGGCGGTGCAGAGAGTGGTGAGGATGGCTGAAAAGATCATTGGTAGCTCCCTCCCTCCCATCCAGGACATAGCACAGAAGCACTGCTTGAGCAGGGTCTGTAAGATTGTCTGGGACACTACACATCCTCTTCATGACCTGTTTTCCTTGTTACCTTCTGGGGGGAGGTTTCATGGTATCCGCAGCAGAACATGCAGATTCAGCCAGAGTTTCATTCCATACAGATTAACCTTGTAAACTCTCAAGCTTCCTCCTTCCATTATATATTCAAGATGGACAGTATTTAATATTTATTTGCTACGTATATGGATCTATGCATATGTTGTTCATAGTATGTTTTAGGTGTGTGTCATCACTTTGAGAGCGGGCAACTAAATTTCATTTTTGATGTGTGCTGTTATGCCCACAGTAAAAAAAAATGACAATAAAGGTTATCTTATCTTATCTTTTTTTTAATGAAAGTTTTTTTATTTTTTCCATATAAACATTATAAAAAAAGTATACAACACAATTTTAAGATAAAATAAACATTATTACGACCTGCGCACTCCCCCCAGGCCACGTCCACCCTCTCTTAAAACATTCCCTACTTCTCTCCTCTTTCTCACCTCCCATCCTACTCTCTTCCCCTCCCTTTCTCCTCTCACTACCCTACTTCCTCTCTACACTTGCCCACCTCTCATCCCTATCAAACCCATGAACGCAGCATAAGGGGAGTGCCCAGGCCGCACCCCTATAAGCAACCATTATATTACACTTACCCCCCACATTTCCTCCCTCTCACCCCCAACCCCCCTCCCTTCACTTCCCAGAGCAGAATACAGGGTTAATAATTAAAAGAATTTATAATAATAAGAAAAAAGAAAAGAAGAAAAAAAAAGAAAAAAAAAGAAAAAAAGAAAAAATAATAATAAAAAAAGAAAAAAATATCATACTTAACCTTTAACTCCAATAGCCTATAAGACAATTCTCTGTAATATTTACTATAATATTCATTCATAAAGTAAATGAAACTTTTTAGTTCCCTACTTTTTCTGAATATATTCTATCCATCTTCTCCATACAGTAATATATCTTTCTTGTGTATGATCCTTTAAATAGGCAGAAATTTTTGCCATCTCTGCAAAACCAGATACTTTAAATACCCATTCTTCTACAGTAGGCAAAGAATCTTTCTTCCAATATAAACCTATTAATAACCTTGCGGCAGTTAATAAATTCAACATCAAAATAGTTTCTTTATCATTTAAATCAACAAAGATACCCAATAAAAATAGTTGAGGAGTAAACTTTATCTTCCTTCTAAAAATCTTTTGAATGTTCCACCAAATCATAATCCAAAATGCCTTTACCTTTTTACAATTCCACCAAATATGAAAATATGTTGCATCTTTATTGCCACATCTCCAACATTTGGGCTGTATGTTAGGATACATACAAGATATTTTTTTAGGATCTAAGTGCCATCTGTAAAACATTTTATAAAAATTTTCTCTCAAATTTTGAGCTTGTGTAAATTTAATAGTTCTAGTCCAAATTGTCTCCCATAAATCCAATGAAATCGGTTCCTGTATATTTTGAGCCCATTTAACCATACAGTCTTTAACCAATTCTGTTTCCGAGTCTAACTCTAATAAAACATTGTAAATTCTTTTTATATGGGCCTGACTCTGATTTTTAATCTGAATAACCAATTGTTTATCTTCTAATGTTATTCCCTCTTTCTTATCTACAGTCCATTATCTTATCTTATCTTATCTTATCTTATCTTATCTTATCTTATCTACAATTGAGCCCAAACTTTCTGTGGCTAAGCAAGACATCTGTTCAATGAGTTTGTCCCATTTTATGACCTTTCCTGCCGCAGTTGTTAAGTGAAGTTGTTAAATTAGTAGCACGGTTGCTACGGGAATCTGGTTTCCCCATTGACTTTGCTTATCAGAAGGTCATAAAAGGAAATCACATAATTCCAGAACACTGTAAAGGTCATCAATATGAGTCAGTTGCCAAACGTCTAAATTTTGATCACATGACACTGAGGATGCTACAACGATAGAAAGCGTGAAAAATGTTCATAAGTCTCTTTTTTCAGTGATGTAACTTTGAATGGTCACTAAATGAACTGTTGTAAGTGGAGGACTGTAGTGCCTGTATTTTATTTTATTTTATTATTTTATTTTATTTTATTGTTTTATTTTATTTTATTTTATATTTTATTTTATTTTATTATTTTATTTTATTTTATTTTATTTTATTATTTTTTATTTTTTTATTATTTTATTTTTTATTTTATTTTATATTTTATTTTATTTTATTGTTTTATTTTATTTTATTTTATTTTTTATTATTTTATTTTATTTTTATTTTATTTTATATTTTATTTTATTATTTTATTTTATTTTTTATTTTATTGTTTTATTTTTATTTTATTTTATTTTTTATTTTATTTTATTTTATATTTTATTTTATGATTTTATTATTTTATGATTTTATTTTATTTTATTATTTTATTTTATTTTACGATTTTATTTTATTTGCAGAGAGGGGAGTTATGGCTGTAATTTGACTGTATCAAAATCCCTTGTTTTCTTATTTTGCAATTTGGGGTAATAAGAGTATATCAAAATAACCTGGAATATTTTGTTGTGGCTTAGAAAATTAGTTGTTTCCTTCTTAAAGATCAGTTAGAAATTGTTTCTAAATGCTGATAGTACTGTCTCAAAGTTAAAATTTGCATCACAGAAACAGAGAAGGAACTTTTAAGCCAGTAAAAGAAACTTTGGATGGTACTGGAGTGAAATATTTAAGAATATTAACCCTCCTCTCTCCTATTTATAGAAGTTTAATCATGATTACCTAAGTTTAAGTAGCATCATAGTCACCATGATGTAAAAAAGATGTTGAGACTCTAGAAAGAGTACAGAGAAGAGCAACAAAGATGATTAGGGGACTGGAGGCTAAAACATACAAGGAACGGTTGCTGGAATTGGGGATGTCTAGTTTAACGAAGAGAAGGACGAGGGGGGGACATGATATCACTGTTCCAATATCTCAGGGATGCCACAAAGAAGAGGGAGTCAAGCTATTCTCCAAAGCACCTGAAGGCAGGACAAGAAGCAACAGATGGAAACTAATCAAGGAGAGAAGCAACCTAGAACTAAGGAGAAACTTCTTGACAGTTAGAACAATTAACCAGTGGAACAACCTGCCTCCAGAAGCAGTGAACACTCCATCACTGGAAATTTTTAAGAAGAGACTGGACAGCCATTTATCTGAAATGGTATAGGGTTTCCTGCCTGCGCAGAGGGTTGGACTAGATGACCTTCAAGGTCCCTTCCAACATTATTATTATTATTATTATTATTATTATTATTATTACAAATTTTGACGTGGTGGCGAGGGAAAGGAAGACTGTCTCTCTTAAAATGAGATACGCTACTCCATTTGAAAGACAATAGGCGCTACTCCTGTTGATCTCCAGTTTCCAAGAGATTATTTCCAGGGAAAAGTAGATCTGAAGAGTCCTTGATGCTTTCTAAGTTTGGTTGTTTGCTTGCAGACATTTCATTACTCCAACGAGATAACATCATCAGAACCCCTCATTTCAACCTTCGGCCTATAAATATACTGCTTTAAAAGAGGTTCTCAACAGAAAAATGGAGGCCAGCCCTTGGAAAATTGATTTTCAAAAAAGGTTTTGCATTCTTTGTATCAACTTTTCCCAGTTGTGCCCTTCAGAGGTTGTGTCCTTCTGGTCCTTCTCAAGATTCCAGGGCAGCATGGCAACTGATGGTAGATCTAGGAATTTAAGTCGAAGGTTTTACGCTGATCATAAGCTGCTGGATTAATTGGCGATTTCTGCCCTTTTTCTGTTTAGGTGTTCACAGTTGGTACGGAAAAAAAAATATCTAAGAACTGTTCTTCAGAACAACCTGAATATTCTCAGAATATTCACTTCTCTTTCAGAGCCATCCTATGATTATACAGGTACATCGTTCATTCTATATTATCTATTCTTTTCATAATATTTTACCGTTGGTTTTTTTTTTATGACTCAATATAGAGAAAATCATTTTGTTGTGATTGGCTGGTATCTCTTGGGAAGAGAGTACTGTCAGAAAGGAGGTTAAAAAAATATGTCACAAAGCCTATAGCTTTTCATTGGAGGGGAAAGAAAGAAAGAAGCTTTCTTTTTGGAAGAAATTGAAATAAACACATGAAGAATGTGTCAGAGGAACAACTGACAAAAGCTGCCTTTCCCAAGGCAAATTGCTTTGAAATGCTGATAGCAGTTAAACAAGATCTGCTGAGCCCACACATCTCTTAAGCACACGCCTTTGTCATACATGTCTCTCCGTGTCTTTATTTTTTCCCTTCCAAAGGAATTATCTATAACTGTCTTCAAATATACTTCAGAAAATTGATGGAAACATAACAGGGGAAGGCTTCTAGGACCTATTTTAGGCTTTCAGCTCGTGAAAAAAAATAATAACAACAAATATTTACCCACAAGCCTTTGAGACAGAGGGAAACACAGTCCTTAAATAAAAGTCAAAGAAGATTGAGTTCTTTGGGTATAAATTCCAAGATCAGCTTTCTTTTGAGTGAAAAAGTCATCAGACAGGGCACTAATCTTGCATAAAATGTCAGTCACTCATAACCACATGTAATATTTCATGAAAAACTGTCTATGAAAGAGACCTTGACAACTCAGCATTTACCCGTTAACTTCTTCTATTGACAACAGTCCCTATGTTTTTACACTGACCCATTCTTCCTGAAATGTATTTTTAAAGTAAGTGTAGTAAGCAAGCAAAATAATGCTGGATCTTGGGAAATACGTCATGTAGAACTTTCTTTCTTTCTTTCTTTCTTTCTTTCTTTCTTTCTTTCTTTCTTTCTTTCTTTCTTTCTTTCTTTCTTTCTTTCTATCTTTCTCTCTCTCTCTCTCTCTCTCTCTCTCTCTCTCTCTCTCTCTCTCTCTCTCTCTCTCTCTCTCTCTTTCTTTCTTTCTTTTTTGCTCTTTTCTCCCTTCCTGATTTTAACTTGTGACTTAGAGGCAGTAAAATCCTTTTTCTATAAAACTCACTGGAGCGGTCATTCCATCTGCCAGTTTTATTTTTAAGGCAAAGGGCCTGCATGTTGTGCTGATTTTGGCATTCATTTCCCTACCCACTGAATTCAATGCCACTTCTTGAAGACTAAGCTTCCTCTGCTGTGGCATCAGGGCCCATCAACATGGAGAATGCAACTTATTTGCAAATGTTTCTTTATAGCAGATCTGCAGCCAGGGAGGAGGGGATGCCTTCTGAAGTGATTCCCACAGAAAGGCACCAGTCCAGCCTCTTAACTTTTCAGTGTTCCATTTTGAAAAGGCAAGCAAATGTTATGGAACATGTACCTAACATCATGTTGAAAGAAAAATCTTCATCAGGGTCCAGTCCAAGCCAGGAATAAACAAAATGGAGACTGCTTCAGAAAGAAGGTTATAGTTTGTTGAAGGGCAGAGCCAGACAGAAGCGTGGCTCTGGGAGAGCTGACCACATGTTGCTGGGAGTGGTGGGTTTTTATACCTTCTTGAGCTTTTGTTTGGAATTGTTGCTGTGGAATGAACTTTGACCTGAACTTTCAGTGTGCCCTTCTGGTATTCTGATGATGGTTGGTTAATCCTATTATGTCCTAAAGGTCATATCCTGCTTTCCTGGGGCTGTGGCTGATGGTTTAGTTCCTGTGTTGGATTTCTTGGGTGAGGGGATTGTTGATTCTAGGGATCTTTGTCTTTCTAATCCTATCAGCTCCAAGCTTCCTGGCTCCAGTCTTTCTGAAAGGATTATCAGATCTGCATTTCTACAGACCTGGGCATGTGTGTTTCTGCCTAAGATTTTCCATTATTCCTTTGGGGAAATATAATATTCTGCCTTTTTAATATTCCCCAAAACATTTCTTTCTCTGGGGTGGGCTGTCTTCCCACAATCATGTACCTAAGAAGAATTGGCTGCTTCATATTAAAGGATTGTTCATTAGCACCACCTAAATGCAGTTTCAAGAAGTCACTGCTTTTCTTCAGTAGGCTACAGGTTTTGCAGGACTAATGGACATCACCAAACTTTTGCTGAAATTGCTGCAGTTCTACTGATCCCTATCCCAATGGGATTTCATCAACACTTCTAATACAACTAGCCATGCCACCTTGCCCCAGCCACCTCATCCCTGGACACTTTGCATCTTCCACTGATGAACAATGATTCCTGTTTATTCTGCCTTTTGTGGGGGGGGGGGAATGGTGAATAGCGAGGCAAGGAAGCCTTTGAAGAAGGAGAGAACTTTTGCCTTCCTTAAGCCAGGACAGCTTTGGAAACCAGAGCAGGAAGCCCAGACTTGCAGCAAATTGTCCCCATGGTGAGGTGGGTATGGCAAGGGGGCCATGACAAGGTTGTCTCATTGCATATAATAAGTATGGTGCCGCATTCTCCTCTTTGATGCAATATAGATTAGATTGGAAACTCACATAGTATATATGGTATAGATCAATAGTGGCGAACCTATGGCACGTGTGCCAGAGGTGACACTTGGAGCCCTCTCTGTGGGCACACACACCGTTGCCTCATCCCTGCCTCCTCCCATGGCCCCCTCCTCACCAGCAGCCCCCCTGGAGGAGAGTCAACCGTGGGTGCGGCCCATGGGAAGCAGCGCAGCCAAGGGCAGGGCAGCGGGGATAGGACTCCACCCTTGCACCTCAGTGCGCGCAAATGATGCTACGGGGCGCAGGCAGAGAGTGTGGCTGCCATGGCACTGCTGGGCTGCCTGGGTGATTTGTGGTGGGCCATGGAGGTGGTGGGTGGCCCAGTGGGCAGGGCGGAGCAGGGACAGAGTGGTGGGTGGTTTTTGGGCACACGGTCTCTAAAAGGTTTGCCATCACTGGTATAGATACAGAGATCTACGTATAACATACAGTGCAAGTTTGATAATATTTCTGTTTTCTAACTTCTTCAGTGTATTACCCTGTAACACTTTTAACTCTTTCACTCCTCTTACTTCTATCAAAACTAATTCAAGATACGCCAGTAGATTGGCATCATATTTTTTTCTCTTAGATTCTTCATTAGCATTTTTAATGATTTTTTTTTAAAAAAACTATGCTCTGATAAGCAGAGCTCCTTAATAAGGTTTAGCTCGCTCTCTCCACACACACACATACACACACACACACACACAGGGAGGGGAGAGAGAGAAAGAGAGAGAGAGAGAGAGAGAGAGAGAGAATGAGAGAGGGAGAGAGAGCACCTGAGCCAAATGCAACTTTCAGGCAGATGTTTCGCCTCTTGTCTCAATTTCTTTCTTACACAGACCTTGAAATAGCTATTCATACATGCTAATCTTTCAAAACTGGATAATTTCTATTATTGATTGGCTGTCTTCCCTACAAGCTCTTTTAGAGATTTCCAGCTGCTGAAAAATTTCACTGCCAGCAAGCTCCTGAAAAAGGGATGATTTGATCATTTTTACCTATTGAAAAGTTTACACAGATGGCTGGTTAACCGATGCATTGATCTCCGTATGAATCTCTTTAATGGCAGGATACTTAATACTTAATTGAGCCAATAGATTGGTATCTCATTTTTAAGATCCTTTGTTTATTCACATCGATTTTGCTTACGTTTTTTCTCTACTCCGAGACAGTGATCCAAATAATATTTTTCCAAATGAACAGTAGCTCTGCAGCGGTGCACGTGTGTATTCATAGAATTTTTTTCAGACCAAACTGTGATGGTGTGGAACCAAATCTGGAACTGCAAGCTAAGTTATCTTGTAAAAAAAAAACCAAAACACTGCATTCAAAGAGTGCAGAGACGAGCAAATAAGATGATTAGGGGACTGGAGGCTAAAACATATAAGGAACGGTTGCTGGAATTGGGTATGTCTAGTTTAATGAAGAGAAGGATGAGGGGTGACCTGATTGCAGTCTTCCAATATCTCAGGGGCTACCATAAAGAAGAGAGAGTCAAGCTATTCTCCTAAGTATCTGAAGCCAGGACAAGAAGCAACAGATGGAAACTAATCAAGGAGAGAAGCAACCTAGAACTAAGGAGAAATTCCCTGACAGTTAGAACAATTAATCAGTGGAACAACCTTCCACCAGAAGCTGTGAATGTTCCAATACTGGAAGTTTTTAAGAAGAGACTGGACAGCCATTTGTCCGAAATGGTATAGGGCTTCCTGCCTGAGCAGGGGGTTGGACCAGAAGACCTCCAAGGTCACTTCCAACTGTGTTATTCTATTCTATTCTATTCTGTTCTGTTCTGTTCTGTTCTGTTCTATTCTATTCTATTCTAATGTGTGTGATGTAGTATTAAATTGTGTCTTGTCTCTCAAAAATGGCTGGGTTGTTTACTTGTCCTGCATTGCAAAGAGATGTTGAGATGAAGACCAGGTGTTATAAATGAAGGTAATTAACCCTCTCTATTCATCATTATGACAGATTTGACCTTCAGACAGACAATATAAATGAATATCAAAGAACCTCTGTTATCAGATTTTGACTACCTGGAAATACTTTAACAGCAAATAGTAACTGTGTCCAATAATCAAACTTGTCTGAAAATAACTTCAAGGATATCACACTACAGATTTTTCTGTGCAATAGGGAAGAAGTAGTTTTTTCATTGCCTGAATGGTCTCGTGATTAACTATCCAAGGCAAGGAATCATAATAATTTGCACAGAAATTCTGTAAGTATCCATTCTTGACATAAAGGCCAATCCCCAAATTTAGATAGGACATATTCTCCTCACTAGGGGACCATATACCATATAGTAAATACAATGTTAAATAAGGCTGGCCATTTTCCAGTGCATTATATCTGCTGGGCTAATGGCCTCTTATAATCCTGGCTTATTATTAAAGGCATATCTCTTGCATCCTATTCAATATCAAACTTTTCAACAGATCCAGTGACCTGAATGAGGCTTTCTCAAATGCAGAGAAACAATGAACGTACATCTCTAGGCATCACATCACTGCCTTAAATTATACTGCATTTTGAATAGTTTAAAACCAGTTAGTTATCAGTCAAGATGAAAAGCAGTCCAGGAAAAAAAGAAGAAAAAAAAAACCCCTTAAAATATACATTTATAGAACATGGTCAAAATACCAGTCTAAGGCCAGTAATGGATATTAACACAGTTGACTAAACAATAGCAAGTCTCATGACCATAGATCAGGGGTCTTCAAACTTGGCCCTTTTATGACTTGTGGACTTCAACTCCCAAAATTCCTCAACCAGGCATGCTTGCTGGGGAATTCTGGGAGCTGAAGTCCATAAGTCATAAAAGGGCCAAGTTTGAAGACCCCTGTCTTAAATCTAACAAACAAAATGGAGGCTGGCTGAGGAATTCTGGGAGTTGAAGTCCACAAGTCATAAAAGGGCCAAGTTTGAAGACCCCTGCCACGAATATTTCAGGATAGAAAGCATGGAGAAGGAGACTTTGAGGAACTTTTCTGAGTTTATTTCCGATTCAGATTTGGGGGAGAATTGGTTAAATTCTTGGCATTCCTGAGAATTCAGGGGATACTTTTGGTTGACAAGAAAGCTTAGCTGTAGGAAAAAGAAGAGTATACAAGTAACTCATTCCTGGTCCACTTTGCTGTATGTACAAAATAAAAGTTGCCGGGGAACATTCTGAAAGACTTTCTATCTATAGGATGGATGGGTGATTTTTACAATTATTCCCCCCCCAAAAAAAAATCCACCCTCAAGTTGCTGTCAAGGTTAACAAGAACTGTCATTCAGAGCCTGTTAAAAGGAAGACATCAACAACTACTGGGTTTCAAAATCAGGAGTGGTGGGAGAACCGAGATGGGGAAAGTCACAATGTTCTACAAACTTTTCTGAACAATGAATGCTTTTGAGGAGAAAATTCAGCCATGAAGAACGTGTCACTAAAACCTGTCTTTCATTTTCATTTTCCTGCTGTGTCAGAGTTTACTTACAGCCCCTGAACCACTTTTGCTGAAATGTTGTTTGTTCCCCACACCCCAGGAGAGAAAAAAGAAAAGAACGCTGTGGCCTTTTTCAGCAGCCCATACACTTTCGCATTATCTACTCTGTCACTATTTTTGCACCCTGCTGGCTAGCAAGAAGATTTTTTTTCTCAGTTTCTTCTTTTAAGAATAGTTCACTTTCCATGTTTTTTTTCCCCTTCCTGGAGCTCTGAAGCAAATAATTTTCATTTCTCGACTTAAAACGGGAGGGAGAGAATTTATAAATGACGCCTACAATGACTGCATTGTATAGCAGCTTTAGAAGGGTGATGAAATAATATTAAATTTACAACGAAAAAAAAATGCAACTACACACAGTTTAAATCTTATTTATTTATTTATTTATTTATTTATTTATTTATGAGACTTATATACCGCTTTAAGTGCAAGCACTCTCTAAGCGGTGTACACCAGTAAGCAATGTATATATATATTTACATTGCCCCCAACAATTTGGGTCCTCATTTTACCTACCTCGGAAGGATGGAAGGCTGAGTCAACCTTGAGCAGGTGAGATCTGAACTGCTGACCTGCTGAACACAGTCAGCTAAAGTGGCCTGCAGTACTGCACTCTAATTGCTGGGTGAAGGGGGTATCCAGGAAAGTTTATGCTGTGCAAATAGCCAAAGATTTTTCTGCCTCTGGTGTGACTGGCTTTAAGGTATTATAGTGTACTGAATTTTCAACCCTTTCAGCGTTAAAAAGTAGTTATTAAGTGGTATGAAAGGTTTTTGCTACAGCATCAAAGAAAAATATGAACAATTCTACAGAGTTTTGGAAGAAGGACAGGCTTGCAGCAAATATCTAGTGCACTGTTTTGAATGTCCTCTTCCTCTCCCCCCCCCCAAAAAAAATATGGGCATGGTTACCCATAAAACAAGAGGAAAATCAAAATGAACAAAATCTTAAGTATTTAGTCATCCTTTCCTAAAGTCATTCTTCTTGGCATGCAGGTATTACATATTGAAATGCTTAAACCACACAATGGCTTCTCTCTGGTCAGTTTCCAATACAACATATCAAAAATATAATGTGAATAAACACACATAGAATAAAATCAGATAAATGGAAAATTAAAACACCATAGGAAACAGATAGTAACAAGGAAATCGTTCCAAACTCAAGCTCATATGAATTAAAACACTATTATTATTATTATTATGGATCATCGCACAGTCAGCCAGATGTTCAGACTGGATTTGGCATTTTGTCTGCCTATCGAGTCCTTACCCAGGACCTGGGATAGGCAGATGTGGATGTTTGATGGTATTACAGATATCGTCTCAGGATGGAAGCAGTTCCTAATAAGGCTGCCTTTTGCAATTGACTAATAGCGAATTTGTCAATGCCAATGGTGTTCAAGTGGTGCTCCAGTTGTTTTGGGATTGCACCCAAGGAGCCTATGACTATTGGTACTACCCTTGCTTGCTTTGCCACAGTCTTTCTATTTCTATTTGTAGGTCTTTGTATTTTGTTATCTTCTCCAGTTCTTTCTCGTCTATTCTGCTGTCTCCAGGCACTGCCACGTCCAGTATCCAGACTTTTTTGTCTTTCTTATCGACAATTGTTAAGTCTGGGGTGTTATGTTGCAGGTGCTTGTCTGTTTGAATTCTGAAGTCCCAGAGCAGTTTAATTTTATCATTTCTATGACTTTCTCTATTTTATGATCCCACCAGTTTTTGCTTACAGGCAAATGATATTTTTTGCAGATCTTCCAAGACACCATTGTTGCTACTTTGTCATGCCGCTGCTTGTAATCAGTTTGTGCAATCTTCTTGCAACAGCTTACCAAGTGGTCCACTGTTTCTTCAGCTTCTTTGCATAGGCGGCACTTACTGTCTGTTGCTGTATTCTCAATTTTGACTTTGTATGCATTTGTCCTTAAGGCTTGGTCTTGTGCAGCCAGAATTAGTCCCTCGGTCTCTTTCTTCAATTTTCCTGCTCTTAGCCATTGCCAGGTTTTATTATTATCTGCTTTCCCAGCTATTTTTTTTAATGTATTGGCCATGTAGTGCTTTGCCTTCCCATGCCTCTATTCTGTTCTTCATTTGATCTTTCTTGTAGGCCAGTTTGGTCTCTCCAGTAGTTAGTAAACCTTTCTGATATACTTATTTCAGTGCATCTTCATCATTGTTCTTCAGATATTCTTCCAAAGTCATTTTTTCTTCTTCAACCATCTGATGTACTTGTAGCATTCCACGCCCACCTATTTGCCTTGGTAGATAAAGTCTATCAATGTCACTGCGTGGATGAAGGGCATGATTCATTGTCATTATTTTTCTGGTCTGCCTATCCATTGCTTTAGTTCTGCTTGAGTCCAGTCCACTATTCCAGCTGTGTACCTAATGACTGGGATTGCCCAGGTGTTGATTGCCTTTATGGTATTTCCTCCATTGAGTTTGGATTTTAAGATCTTCTTCACTCTCTTGATGTATTCACCTCTAATCTTTTTCTTGACTTCAGTGTGCTTGATGTTGTCAGCTTGAAGGATACCCAAGTATTTGTAGTACTCTTCCTAATCCAGACTCTTAATGTTATTTTCGTGGGGCATCTTGATTCCTTCAGTTTTCATTATTTTTCCTTGTTTGATAGTAAGTGTGGCACATTTGTCCAAGCCAAACTCCATTACAATATCTTGGCTATATATACGGACAGTGTTGAGCAGCGATTCTATTTCAGATGATGTTTTTCCATACAGCTTCAGATCATCCATGTAGAGGAGATGGGGTAGTCTAGCAGATGTTTTTGATGTTTGATAGCCATGTCCTGAGTTATTCAGTATTGTTGACAGAGGAAACAGTGCAATAACAAATAGTAATGGTGATAATGAATCAACTTGAAATATTCCTCTCTTGATATTAACCTCTCCCAGCTTCTCACCATTAATCTGCAACTGTGTCTTCCATTGTGCCATCGATCTTTGCACAAATTTTCTGATGTTTCTACTGACTCCTGTTATTTCTAGGCACTTGATTATCCAGTCATGTGGCAGAGAGTCAAATGCCTTTTTATAGTCAATCCATGCCACATTCAGGTTGGTCTTCCTTTTCTTGCAGTTTTCCAAGATCATTTTGTCTATTAGGAGTTGATCTTTTGTTCCTCTGCTATTGGGGCGGTTTCCGGTCTGCTCAGGTGGAAAGAGATTGTTTTCAACTAGATGCTGTTGTACTGCATCAGCTACCACACCAGTTAGTAATTTGAAAGTTGTTGGTAAGCAGGTAATTGGCCTGTAGTTACCTGGTGTTGCCCCTTTTGCTGGATTTTTCATTATTATGTAGGTTTTCCCAGTTGTTAGCCACTTTTCAATTTCTCCTCCTTGTAGTATATTGTTGAACTGTTTGGCAATGAGTTGGTGTATAACAGTTAGATGTTTCAACCAAAACCCATGCAGTTTATCTTCACCTGGTGCTGACCAATTTTTGATTTTCTTTGCTCTTTTTTCTACCATTTTTGTTGTTATTACTAGTTCTTTCATTTCAACTTCTGTTTTATTTGCATCCACCTCTTTTAACCAAGCCGCATCCTTATTGTATTTCTTTGGGTTATCCCATATCTGCTTCCAGAACTGCACTGTTTCTTCCTTGTCAGGTACTGACGATTCCTTGTAGTTTCTCCATTGATGGATTGGTAGAAACATTTCTGATTGGATTGAAATTGGAGGTTTTGCCTATAGTTTGCAATTCGAGCTTCATATCTACTGATTTTCCTGGCTATAGCTGTTATTTGTTGCTTTATTATTTCCAATGCTTCCTTGATCTTCCTTGTTTCTAAGTGGTATTTCTTGATTATGTATTCTTTGGTCTTCTTGTTCTTCAGCTTCTTTTCTTTCATCTGTTCTAGCTTGCTTGCATGTGATCTTAACTTGCTGATCTTATTTTCTAGTCTAACCTTCCATTTTTGTGGTGCATTGTTTGTTTGTTTTTCTTCTTTGTTGATTTTGCATCCCAGGTATTCAGTTATAACTGCAGCTGTGCTGTACATTAGTTGGTTTGTTTCTCGCAGTGAATTGGTGCTTATACTTGCTATTGCAGTATTTGCATCTTTTAATGCTTGTGCTAGCTGTTTCTTTGAAACAAGCTTCAATGCAGGCAGCCTTATTCTGTTGTTTTTGTGCTGTTCTAGATGCTCAGTTATTCTTTGTTTCAATTCTTTTATTTCTTTAGTTAGAGGGTTTTGTTCTTCCTTAGGAAGAGGTGCCTGGTTTCCAAATGAGAACAGTTGTATATCTCTGCTGGATTCCTTCACTGCCAACTCCCCCTGGTTTGCCTCTACATTCTGAATTACTTCTGGTAAGGCTTTGATTTCTTTGCCCTGGGTAAACTTTTGCAGTTCGTCCAATTCTGTTTCTGTGAATACTTTATTTCTGTTATTTCTGATTCTGGATGTTGTTCTTTCCAGAACTGGTGCATTCGTTTTAGATATCCTCTTCTTGTTGGACTTGATCTGTAGTAACAGATCATTATTTCTTTGTTTTCCATCACTGTGTATCTGTGACGGGTAAACACCTTTTCTTCCAGTAGTTCTGCAGCTGCTGGCCCTGGTTGCTCAGCCAACAGTCCTGAGTCATGTAACCCATTTTTCACCAGATATCCAGGAACTCCAATATCTAGTGCGGACCTTGTTAACCCGGGCGACGTCCGAGCCGGTATGGCATTCTGAAATTTACGTCTCACCATATTTTGTATGGGAGAGACACTCTTTGTCTGACTCCTCTGATGAGATCTGTCCAGTATGGTTGAACCTCTGGCATAGCTCTCATCTTCCTCAGAGTACACAAGCCCCACAACCACGTCAAGGTAGTGCTTCACTGGGGGATTATTATTATTATTATTATTATTATTATTATTTTTAAAAAAGCCAATTAAAAAGTCTGGAAAAAGTCAAGGCTGGCTTAAAGATGGAAGGATCTCCTTTCTTTGTTAGATGTATGTCTTGTTGGTTTTGAAAGAAGTCAAGGCAAGCTACTGTGGAAACTCCATTTCATCTCCCCAACTCAATTTCTTGTGTGGGGGGGTGTTAGCCATAGTTGAAAGTGCAACTGAAGCTTGGTCTTCTCCATATTCAACACCTTAAGTATTATACCTGAGGAGTTCCTTTCCATTTACTGATGAAACCTATTTTCCAAAGCACCAGAAGGGAAGACAAGAAGCAGCAGATGGAAACTAATCAATAAAGAATCAACTTAGGAGAAACTGTGAGGGCAATTTACCAAAGGAATGGCTTGCCTTCAGAAGTTGTGGATGCTCCATCACTGGAGGGTTTTAAGAAGAAACTGGGCAGCCATTTGTCTGAAAAGATACAGGGTCTCCTGTCTGAGCAGGGGATTGGACTAGAAGACCTCCAAGGTCCCTTCCATATTCTGTTCTGATGTTTTTTTTTTTTTTGGAGATCACAAGACATGGGAATCCTTACTAGAACTACTGAAACCCTCTCCAAAAAAACCCTCCCTCTAAGCTGAAGGGAGGAAGAAAGAGGAGAGGAGAGGAGAGGAGAGGAGAGGAGAGGAGAGGAGAGAGGGGCTGTGAAGGGAAGGGGAGGGAAGGAGGGAAAGAGAGGCAAGAGGGAGGAAGGAGAGTGGAGGAGAGGAGAGATTAAAAAATAATTTCTTAATTATTTCTTGACAGCAAAACCAGGCTCTAGCTTTTGAGTATATATATCAGTGGTTCTCAAACTTTTTAATGCTGCGACCCCCAACCGGTCGTAAGTCAAGGACTACTCAACTGGTGCAGCACCATTTGCAGAATGGGACTTTTGGCGGGCTCAGCAGGGCACAGACAGCCTGGACAATTCCTATTGGCTTTTGAAAGCCAATAGAATTAGACTCTATTCAAGAGAGTCTATTCTATTGGCTTTCAAAAGCCAATAGAATAAAAGGGAGTAGCACAGCTAAGGAAAAGGAGGAAAAAATGGCAGACTGCGTTGTTTGGCAACCCCCGTGAAATGGTTGTTCGACCCCAAATGGGGTCCCGACCCATAGGTTGAGAACCACTGATATATATGAATATTATAACATGGATCCTGCCCTACAGGAACATCCCAAAGAAAGATATAGAGATATAGATATAGAAAGATATAGATATAGAGAACAGTGTTTGTACCAATGTCACTGCAGACCTGGATTTGCCATACCTTGAACCTCTTGATGAGAATGCTCCTGATCAGATATCAGGTTAAGAAAAATAAAACCAAGCAGTAAGTATAGATATGGAAAATTTTCTAATGCAAAACCATTCAGGCTTCAAATCCTTTATTCCCCCAGAAAGTTTGTAGTTAGCAGCCCACTGTTTCGATGCTAAAATGTATTCATACTTGAAACAGGCACTCTAAGAGCTCTTTTTTTGTGTGATGGGAAAAGAGCATTTCAGACTGGAAATGGTTTGAATCTTAAAGCACAATTACAGCGAAGAAAAGATAAAACACCCAGATTGCAACTGTAATAGTTTTACTTGGTTAAAAGAGATAAAGATGAAGATTTATTTCAATCCACTCAATCTGGATAAGAAAACAATGCATTGAAAACAGTCAAACCTGCAATAGTAAAAAGGGTAGCATTATAATATAACAAAGGAAGTAAATGTATCAATCAATATCAGAGAAAATATTTGTCACATTTAAAGCCACTTTTCTTGTTATTCTAAGCCTTATGTTCAAAGCTTTAAAGATTAGCATTTTTTTTTTTAAGAATGGAAGAATAGAAATGGACTTATTATTAAAGTGCTATTGTCACATGTTTAAGATTGAAACTTTCTAAAAGTTAATGGAACCGGCGATTTCAGATGAGGCTCTTGCAGGTCACACATTCCTGTCTGAATGGGATGGCATTTACTACAGAGGTTGTGGTCAGATATCGAATTATGATTGGCAAAATCTCTCCAAAGGCAGGAGAAATTTTGAGATGACACACATGCATTCTAGACAGCTGCTTTACATGAGCAGACCACAGAAGTCAACATTTTTTGTGGTTGATTTATGAGCTGCTGGGAGTCAAGAATTTCCATCTAAGCTTACACTTGTAATATAATCTTTATAGGAAAAAAAAAGCTTGAGCAAGGCTCAATTCTTAATCACTTTGGGATTAATTTTTACTGCTTTTGAATATAAAGACACATAATCACTTTTACTAGGTAAGTGTCCATCTTCATGAAAGAAGCTTTAAATGCGAGTTTAAGAATTTTGAAAAATATTATTACATGGCAAAGGGGTGTTTAAAGGGTTGATTTTGGAAAGATAAATATGGACTAAGGGTCCAGATGGATTTGAAATAAGAATTTGAAATTAATTTTAAGAAACCTTCCCACAAAAAAACTGGTTGTTTTGGTCTTTTTGAAAAATAATGATAAGTTGTAATTTTGAATTTTGAACACCAGAGGGAATCAGAAGAAACTAAAGATTGCAATTAAAGGAGTAGAATACTTAGATTTGACATTCTAATACAGAATGGAACAAAACATCATAACAGTGGATGTTTTTATGGAGCTTTGTGAACTATGAATTGAGACATTATTTTTAAGCATTCTAATGGACTGAATGTCTATCTGGATGGTTTTTTTAATGTTGTTACAGAACAGGAAGAAGCTATATCAGTTAAGACTTAAATTAAATTAAACATGACAAGTTGAAAAGAAAGATATGGAAAAATATGATATATGAATATGCAAATGAAACCAGTTAAGGTCTCAATATTTGAAAAGACACACAGGTATCAAACAAGAAAATTATTATATATCAAAAATTATATATTTGTAAATTATTATATACCAAAAATTATATATTTGTATATGTATATGTATGTATGTATGTATGTATGTGTGTGTGTGTATGTATGTATGTATATATATATATATATATATATATATGTGTGTGTGTGTGTGTGTGTGTGTGTGTGTGTGTGTGTGTGTGTGTGTGTTTTGAGGTTTTCACGGGTGTTTGTATGTAGGTCTTTGGTTATTCAGGTTTTCTCCTGCATAAGTGTCTCCAAGACACTTCCAATTTTACATGGGAGAAAACCCGAATAACCAAAGACCTACAAACACACACACACACACACACACACACACACACACACACACACAGATATATATATATAAAACTGGATTAAAAAAAAGTTTTAAAGGATTTTCTAAAAGTTAAAAAAAAGAGAAGATGAAAAGATATTAAGTCCAACAATATTATTTGAAGGGATTAGAAACATTTTTTTTAAATACATGGAAATAATACAGAGTTGGCTTATTTGATCAAGTTTAATATAGATGTGTAGTTATCCCTGGTAGTCCTTAATGGGCTTTTGCTGTCTAGGAATGCATGAAAAGACTTTAAGAATTTGTTTATAGTTAAGAGATGAGTTATGGAAACAGAGATCATTGTTTTATTTTAAGATATGGTGATAAGTTACCAAAACTGTTTTTACTTGTTGTGATGAAGAGAGAAATATTTCTTTATGTTTTTTTCTCATTTTTTTCCTCATTTTATTTTTTATTTTTATTTTCTGCACTATCTTTCATTTTTATTGTTCTGTAATTTGTATTAGTTTTTATTTTTCCTTGTTTATTTTTTATGAAATGAGTGAGAGTTAATGGAACAATTTACATATTAGAACAAGTGCAATAGCCTATCCAAAAGAACATATCATTTTAAATTCTCCATTTAGAGAAGCTCTACAAATACTCCTTTAATGTCCTGCTAACCTCTGATATCTTGGGGCTGCCCCAAAGAAGAGGGGGTCAAGCTATTCTCCAAAGCACCTGAAGGTAGGACAAGAAGCAACAGATGGAAACTAACCAATGAGAGAAGCAACTAGAACTATGAAGAAATTTCCTGACAGTGAGAACAATTAATCGATACCATCGACCATGGTATCCTTCTGCGTCGTCTCGGAGAGGTGGGGGTGGGCGGCACCGTGTTGCGGTGGTTCTCCTCCTACCTCTCTGACAGGTCACAGTCGGTGTTGGCGGGCGGACAGAGATCGACCCCTAGGCACCTCGATCATGGGGTGCCTCAGGGCTCAGTCCTGTCCCCCCTCCTTTTTAACATCTACATGAAACCGCTGGGTGAGATCATTCGGCGACACGGGGTGAGGTATCATCAGTACGCGGATGATACCCAATTGTATATCTCCACCGCGTGTCCTTTCAGTGAAGCAGTCGATGTGATGTGCCGGTGCCTGGAAGATGTGAGGGTCTGGATGGGGGTGAACAGGCTTAGACTCAACCCTGACAAGACCGAGTGGCTCTGGGTCTTGCCTCCCAAAGGCCAACTGGATGGTCCATCATTAGTCCTGGAGGGGGCAAATTTACCTCCCTCAGTGCAGGCACACAACTTGGGTGTCCTCCTGGACTCACAGCTAAATTTGGAACAACATCTATCGGCTGTGGCCAGGGGGACCTTTGCACAGGTTCGCCTAGTGCACCAGTTGCGGCCTTATTTGGACCAGGAGGCTTTACTCACAGTCACTCATGCCCTTGTCACCTTAAGACTGGATTACTGTAATGCGCTCTACATGGGGCTACCCTTGAAGGGCGTTCGGAGGCTGCAGTTGGTTCAGAACACAGCCGCGAGGGCGATTGTGGGCATGCCAAGGTACGCCCACGTGTCACCTATCCTCCGCGAGCTGCACTGGCTTCCTGTGGGTCTCCGGACGCAATTCAAGGTGTTGGTTATCACCTTTAAAGCCCTTCATGGCATAGGGCCAGGTTACTTACAGGACCGCATTCTGCCGCACAGTTCCCAGAGACTGGTGAGGTCCCATAGATTGGGCCTCCTTCAGGTCCCGTCGGCCAGACAATGTTGGCTGGCGGGCCCTCGGGGAAGGGCCTTTTCTGTGGTGGCTCCGACCTGGTGGAATCAACTTCCCCCCGAGGTTCGAACTACTCCCACCCTGCCGGCCTTTAAGAAAGCTGTTAAAACTCTCCTGTTCCGGCAGGCCTGGGGCTGATGTCCCCGGGGGGGGGATATGATCGGACTTACGGTATGACTGTATTATTTTATTGTTTTATGATTGTTTTAACTCTGTACGCCGCCCTGAGTCCTTTGGGATTGGGCGGCATATAAATAAAATTAAATACAAATACAAATAATCAGTGGAACAACCTGCCGCCAGAAGCTGTGAATGCTCCAACACTGGAAGTATTGAAGAAGAGATTGGACAACCATTTGTCTGAAATGGTATAGGGTTTTCTGCCTGAGCAGGGGGCTGGACTAGAACTCTGTTATTCTATTATCCTATTATGTACATGTATGTGTTATACATAGATAGATAGATAGATAGATAGATAGATAGATAGATAGATAGACAGACAGACACACACACACACACAGAGAGAGAGAGAGAGAGAGAGAGAGAGAGAGAGAGAGGCAGGCAGACAGACAGACAGATAGATGATAGATAGACAGATGGACAGACAGATAGCTAAATATCAATACCCTTCATTATGGTAGTTGTTTCTTATTATATCATCTTGTCCACTTTGTACAATGTGTTATACTTTTGACATCAATTAATCTCAAAAGTTATATCATTCTGGAAACAACATTAAAAAAAATCAATAGTTTCCATCCATTTCCCCCCTTATTTTTGTCAAGAAATATAAATTTTCAAAACTATGTTTCAACATCACACATAGTGGAAACATCATATAGCGCCATGTGGTAAGAAAATAACTACCAAACAGATATTAAATTACACTCAACCATCTCAAAAACCTAATAAAGATCGGTAGATCAATACATGAAGTGCAGAATACAAAGACACTTTAGTTATTTAACAATGTGAAAAAAACGACATCTTTTCATAACGCCACAAGTTCTAAACCATAAGACTGGGGGTATTAAAGCATAAAGTAACTTTTACAACTTTTGTGTATTTCTTTTTTTTTTACTTCAAAAAGAGTAATATGAAGGTTAAGAAGGACTGGAACGTTAAATGTGTGGTTAAAATGCAAAAGAGTTGAAGCTGAAGTATTAAGTCAAGAAGAGGTCTGAAATATACTGTTAAAAATATTGTGGAATAAATTTTGATGAATGTTGCTTTGATGAATATTTGAAATTAGAGAAACAAATTAATTTAATTAAAGTATATTTTTTCCAGCAATATTATACTTTCCAATTAAAGTTCAAAAATGAGATAATGGTGCAACTATGGAAGTAAAATGCTAAGTCAAACTTTTGTTATCTGTTCTTTGCCAAGTGAGATGAAACTTCAGCTTAACTTGCCTAAATGTTTATCATTAGATACTTGATGTGAAAGGACTAATGTAATGCTACAATAGACAAAAACAACTCACTAGTTTTCTGCTTCTGGAAAGCTTGAATGTTAGCTCGCAGCTAAATAAAGAGACAAGAAAACAAAGGTTGTTGTTTGCTCTGTTTTTTTGTTTGTATATAAGTGTGTTTCTATATTCCTCTGTCCGTCTATCTACTGTCTGTCTGTCTGTCCGTCCGTCCGTCCATCCATCCATCCATCCATCCATCCATCCATCCATCCATCCATCCATCCATCCATCTATCTATCTATCTATCTATCTATCTATCTATCTATCTATCTATCTATCTATCTATTTATCTATCTATCTATCTATCTAGTTATCTGTCTATCTACTTACCAACCTACTTACCAACCTACTTATCTACTTACCTACTTACTTACCTACCTACCTACCTACTCATCCACCCTACAGAACAGAGCAGAGCAGAGTTGGTTTGGTGAGACAAGTCAACCATAATGACTTGTCCCATTGTGAAGCAGTGCATCCCAGGACAATAATTTTTGAATCAACGTACCTCAAATGGACTACAAAACGCATTCCAAATCTGAGACCCACGACTCTCGTGGGCATAAAACGTGTGGCCACTTCACTGTTGCTGCAGAGCTGAACCACCTTTTGCAAATCAGTCTCAGCCACATGATCAACATTTCCCGTGTTCCCTGTCAGACATCCCACATATCTGCTCTGGTGTGGCATGATGAATTGTGGGGTAACACTTAACACATGGGTATTGGTAGCCACAGTTACAAACTTCCTTGTAGAGGGGATTATTATTTTTTTAAAGGTATTTTGCGATGCATATACACTTCATTCCCATCTCAGCAAAGATTACAATAGC
Source organism: Crotalus tigris (assembly GCF_016545835.1). Classification (NCBI taxonomy): domain Eukaryota; kingdom Metazoa; phylum Chordata; class Lepidosauria; order Squamata; family Viperidae; genus Crotalus; species Crotalus tigris. Next base: position 22,602 of record NW_024097998.1, on the reverse strand, counting down.
CAAATTGAAAGATTTCTATGAGGATTTTTTTCTAAAACACACACACACACACACACACACACACAGAGAGAGAGAGAGAGAGAGAGAGAGAGAGAGAATAAAATAAGATTACTATTTATTATCATGAGAGTGTCCTCATTGCATCTCTAACCTGCCCTGATGAGAAGCCCAACTCAATCTATGATGAATGTATCAGAGTTGGAAGCAACCTTGAAGACCATGTAGTCCAACCCCCTGCTCAAGCAGGAGATCTTGTACCATTTCAGACAGATGGGCTGCCCAGTTGCTTCTTAAAAGCCTCCAGAGATTCTCTAGCTCCATACAATCCTAACTCCCACCGCTTTCCATCCATCAGCAATGAGGTCAGGATGGCTGTCTAATTTTGTTTTGCAAAATGTTCTTAGACATTTTTTACACTGCAGTCCTCTAGTGTATCAATCATGCAGATACTGATAGGGAAAAACAGTTTTTTCTTCAGTGCACACCAGGAAGAGATTAACTGCCTTCTTTGTGTAAATGAATTAGTAAAGTGCAAGGGGATTTCCAAATGCTCACCTGTTATTGACTTGTTTCACCGTGTGCAATTAAATAATGCATAGGAATGTGTCTGAAAAGAAACCAGGTGGTTGTCACCTTGCACTCCACAATCTGATCCCATATTTACCTCTAATTGCTCTCTGAAAGCTATTATTTTCAGCATTCTAAACCAGGTCTTTCCTGCCCAAGGTAGCTAATCAAGGCATATCTAGATACTTGCCTGTACACAGAGGAGCCCTGAATAATACATGAAGATTGACTGAAGTCTATTTCTTTACATTTTTATCTTTTATTTATTAGGATTTCTTGTTTTTTTCCCCCATATTGTTTTTTTTTTTTTAGTTGTGGCTTTAAAAACATAATAAAAAGCAATAGCAGAAATTGTTAGTCATTACTATTATTATTCTTGTTATTGTTACTATTATTATTATTATTATTATTATTATTATTATTATTATTATTATTGATCATCGCACAGTCAGCCAGATGTTCAGACTGGATTTGGCATTTTTGTCTACCTATTGAGTCCTTCCCAAGGACCTGGGATAGGCAGATGTGGATGTTTGATGGTATTACAGATATTGTCGCAGGATGGAAGCAATACCTAGTAAGGCCGCCTTTTGTAATTGACCTATGGTGAATTTGTCAGTGCCAATAGTGTTCAAGTGGTGCTCCAGTTGTTTTGGGATTGCACCCAAGGCACCTATTACTATTTGTTTGCCTTTGCCACAGTCATTCTATTTCTATTTGTAGGTCTTGGTATTTTGTTATCTTCTCCAGTCCTTTCTCGTCTATTCTGCTGTCTCCAGGCACTGCCATGTCCACTATCCAGACTTTTTTGTCTTTCTTATCAACAATTGTTAAGTCCAGGGTGTTATGTTGCAGATGCTTGTCTGTTTGAATTCTGAAGTCCCAGAGCAGTTTATTTTTATCATTTTCTATGATCTATGATCTATTTTATGATCCCACCAGTTCTTGCTTACAGGCAAATGATATTTCTTGCAGATCTTCCAATGCACCATTGTTGCTACTTTGTCATGCCGCTGCTTGTAGTCAGTCTGTGTGATCTTCTTGCAGCAGCTTACCAGGTGGTCCACTGTTTCTTCAGCTTCTTTGCATAGGTGGCACTTACTGTCTTTTGCTGTCTTCTCAATTTTGACTTTGTATGCATTTGTCCTTAAGGCTTGGTCTTGTGCCGCCAGAATTAGTCCCTCAGTCTTTTTCTTCAATTTTCCTGCTCTTAGCCATTGCCAGATCTTGCTATTATCTGCTTTCCCAGCTATTTTTTTTTAAATGTACTGGCCATGTAGTGCTTTGTCTTCCCATGCCTCTATTCTGTTCTTCATTAGATCTTTCTCTTAGGCCAGTTTGGTCTCTCCAGTAATCAGTAAGCCTTCCTGATATACTAATTTCAGTGCATCTTCATCATTGTCATTCAGATATTCTTCCAAAGCCATTTTTTTCTTTTTCAACCATCTGATGTACTTGTAGCATTCCACGCCCACCTATTTGCCTTGGTAGATAAAGTCTGTCAATGTCACTGCATGGATGAAGGGCATGATTCATTGTCATTAAATTTCTGGTCTTCCTATCCATTGCTTTGAGTTCTTCTTGAGTCCAGTCCACTATTCCAGCTGTGTATCTAATGACTTGAATTGCTCAGTTGTTGATTGCCTTCAGGGTATTTCCTCCATTGAGTTTGGACTTAAGATCTTCTTCATTCTCTTGATGTATTCACCTCTAATCTTTTTCTTGACTTCAGTGTGCTTTATGTTGTCAGCTGGAAGGATACCCAAGTATTTCTAGTAATCTTCCTCATCGAGACTCTTAATGTCATTTTCGTAGGGTATCTTGATTCCTTCAGTTTTCACTATTTTTCTTTGTTTGATAGTATGTGTGTCACCTTTGTCCAAGCCAATTTGTCCATTGCAATATCTTGGCTATATATACCGACAGTGTTGAGCAGCGATTCTGTTTCAGATGATGTTTTTTCCATATAGCTTCAGATCATCCATGTAAAGGAGATGGGATAGTCTGGTAGATGTTTTTGATGTTTGATAGCCATGTCCTGAGTTATTCAGTATTGTTGACAAAGGAAACAGTGCAATAACAAATAGTAATGGTGATAATGAATCTCCTTGAAATATTCCTCTCTTGATATTAACCTCTTCCAGTCTCTCACCATTGATCTGCAATTGTATCTTCTATTGTGCCATCAATCTTTGCACAAATTTTCTGATGTTTCTACTGACTCCTGTTATTTCTAGGCACTTGATTATCCAGTCATGTGGCAGAGAGTCAAATGCATTTTTGTCATCAATCCGTGCCACATTCAGGTTGGTCTTCCTTCTTTTGAAGTTTTCCAAGATCATTTTGTCTATTAGTTGATCTTTTGTTCCTCTGCTATTGAGGTAGTTTCCTTTCTGCTCAGGTGGAAAGAGATTGTTTTCAACTAGATGCTGTTGTACTGCATCAGCTACTACACCAGTTAGTAATTTGAAAGTTGTTGGTAAGCAGGTAATTGGCCTGTAGTTACCTGGTGTTGCCCCTTTTTCTGAATTTTTCATTATTAGGTAGGTTTTCCCAGTTGTTAGCCACTTTTCAATTTCTCCTCCTTGTAGTATGTTGTTGAACTGCTTGGCAATGAGTGGGTATATAACAGTTAGATGTTTCAACCAAAACCCATGCAGTTCATCTTCACCTGGTACTGACTAATTTTTGAACTTCCTTGCTCTTTTTTCTACCATTTTTGTTGTTATTACTAGTTCTTTCATTTCAACTTCTGTTTTATTTGCATCCACCTCTTTTAACGAAGCTGCATCCTTGTTGTATTTCTTTGGGTTATCCCATATCTGCTTCCAGAACATCACAGGTACTGACTGATTCATTGCAGTTTCTCCATTAATGGATTGGTAGAAATGTTTCTGATTGGATTGAAATTGGAGGTTCTGCCTATAGTTTGCAATTCGAGCTTCATATCTACTGATTTTCCTGGCTATAGCTGTTATTTGTTGCTTTATTATTTCCAGTGCTTCCTTGATCTTCCTTGTTTCTAAGTGGCATTTCTTGATTAGGTATTCTTTGGTCTTCTTGTTCTTCAGCTTCTTTTCTTTCATCTGCTCTAGCTTGCTAGCATGTGATCTTAACTTGCTGATCTTATTTTCTAGTCTAACCTTCCATTTTTATGGTGCATTGTTTGTTTGTTTTTCTTCTTTGTTGATTTTGCATCCCAGGTATTCAGTTATAACTGCAGCTGTGCTATACATTAGTTGGTTTGTTTCTTGCAGTGAACTGGTGCTTATAATTGATATTGCACTATTTGCATCTTCTGTCCTTGGTTAGTTTCTATCTGTTGCTTCTTGTCCTGCCTTTAGGTGCTTTGGAGAATAGTTTGACTCTATTATTATTATTATTATTATTATTATTATTATTATTATTAGTAGTAGTAGTAGTAGTAGTAGTATTAGTATTATTAGTATTGTTATTGTTATTGCTATTGTTGTTATTATTACTGTTATTGTTGTTGTTGCTATTATTGCTATTACTATTGTTGTTGTTTTGTTGTTGTTGTTGTTTTGTTGTTGTTGTTATTGTTGTTATTATTATTATTATTATTATTATTATTATTATGCAAAAGCCTGAATATCCTCAATTGGAAAGGAATGGCATATAGAAAACTGTATCAATCACACAAGTTGACAAGATGCACCATCTCTGTGTGGCCTTGACTGCATCTGAACTATTCTCCTTATGGCTCTATGGTCAACAACATTAAATTTTAGCAGATATAATGCACTGATTTCACCCTTGTTAGCTGAATCATTTATAGATTCATCAGCTCAAACATTTATGGATTCCAAGCTCTTCCTCTGCTTTGGCCATAAGTAGTAATAAGATCTTTTTATTCAGAAGGTGGTTAACACCCTCTGTGATTCATCAAGTCTCCCCTCTTTCTTTCTGAACTTGTACCAGGAAGAAACAGTTTTAGAGTTCTTTAGATCATAAGGCAAACTTAGTAGAGTTTTCAATTGTGCATAGTTAAAAGGAGAAATCAAAGTCAAAACCAAAGGAATGGTCAGGATTTCATCTTGAAAAACTGAAGCAGAAAACAAAACAAATGGAAACACCAATGGAAATGTCCAAGGTTACTGTCTGGTCACCCCTTTAAGGCTGAGGAAGACCAAGACAGGCAAAACATGTCAGCCTCATCAAAGCTCACATTTGTCCACTAGAATGAAACCCAGAAGAAGCATTGAACTACTGGAATTGGGTATGTCTGGTTTAATGAAGAGAAGGACTACAGGTTAACATGACAGCAGTGTTCCAGTATCTCAGGGACTGCCACAAAGAAGAGGGAGTCAAGCTATCTTCCAAAGCACCTGAAGGCAGAACAAAAAGCAAAGGATGGAAACTAATCAAGGAGAGAAGCAACCTGGAACTAAGAAGAAGTTTCCCAACAGAGAGGACAATTAACTTGCCTTCAGAAGTTGTGGGTGCTCCATCATTGGAGGCTTTTAAGAAGAGACTGAACAGCCACTTGTCTGGAATTGTATGGAGTCCCCTGCTTGAACAGAGGGTTAGACTTCCAAGGTCTCTTCCATAGAATGAAAAAAAACCCTCGTAAGCTAAGGCTCCTATGATTAGATTGCTACTAAATCTTTTCTAAAGCAAAATTTGAAATACACTTCAGCCTTTTTTACTTTCCAGTGTAGAAACATCTGGTAGCTATTAAAGGTTCTCATTGACTTAGCTGAACTTTCTTTGGAGATATCCCTAACAAGCCATTTAATTCCTTTTCTCTGAGCTACAATTCGTGCTTCACAAGATGGCAGTGAAGACCCCAACCCTCACAAATGGCAACTCTGCACAATTTTCACCTTTCATGACTTTGCTATCCCTTGTCCAATCTCAATGAAATAATTACCTTCCCCATTTCTATCAAGTGGTGTTTAACATTTCTGTCGAAAGAACGCCAAAAATTAACAGAGGTTAACATTAAAAAGAAAGCAAACCAAACCTATCACTATTGTTTAGAAGTCCTATGCTGAGTGTATTTGAAAAAGCTACATTAGACTATTAACCTTTTTTAGCTAGGGGAAAAAAAAAATTCCTCTTATGATAACAGAGAAAGGTCATTTGAAGGTTTGCAAATTATTTTCATAAATGTAGGGATGCTATAAACGGAGCTGCCTATTCAAAACACATAAACCTTCTTGTTAATGGTGAAGTATTCGTCCCAACAGTGTAATCAGGTTTTTTTTCCCATCCACGTATGGAGACATCAAAGAATGAGTTGTCCATCATACGATACAGAAATTGCGTACTTTATTTCGCCATTAGAATAAAAGCTGAAGGCAGATATAAATGGCTGGATCTTGACATGAAAAAATATCAGAGTGTGGTTCCCAACGTTCTCTCTCCCTTAAGAATTATCTGTCACGATCCTTACCGGAACCACGGTGAATGAAGCACACGATGGCAAATCTTCCTGGGTAACAACGATTTAATTAGGATCAAGTGGAACGATAACAAAGACCTGTAGCAGTAAGGCTCCTTGTCAAAAATAAAGTTTGCACTGGGAGCTACTGCTCAACATTATCATTGAATATGGCTTAGAGAACTGAATATATATTATACATAAATGGACCCCAAGCTGACATCTAGGGAAGAGGAGAAGGAGGAGGAGGAGGGGGGAGGAGGAGGGGGGGAGGAGGAGGAGGAGCTACAACTTTAATAAATACATGTGACAAATAAATATTAAGTATTGCTTAATTAGATTTGTATGCATTGACAGAATTAAAAAAAAAATCCAAACACATTGCAAGAAATAATACTTGCTTTTTTATATAGCTTATAGCTTATAGATGCTATCTTTTTTATGTTTGTGCTATAGGAACAACTTAGGTAGTACTTTATACTGAAGTGCATTAGTTGTCAAGCAGAACAGACACATGCTATCACAGATGACACGGTAAAGACACATTTGAGTGATCCCCATGAATTGGAAACAAGCTGTTTTGTTTATCAGTAACTGCAACTGCCACATAGTCTTGTGTATATAGGCTTTCAGTGGGAGGCCAAATCATGTGTGTGTCCATCACACATAGACACACAATTACAACTGTAGTCACAAAGTTTTATTTAGACTCTGTATTTTCATGCTTTCCTATTCATTCTTGTGTTACTATGATAGAGAGGTTAGTATTCATGAACCTTAGGGCTTTTTCCCAATGGGGAAAAAAAAATAACCCTTGACTCTTAGTTGCCCATATTTTCAATAACGTCTTCAATTTTAGTTTCCTCTGTAGGTTAATTGTGTAATTTATATGGCTTTACATTTTCAGCAACATATTGAGGTTTTTATTATTGATTTACACTTCTACATCCCCTAAGGAGTTCAGAGATTCTTTCTACACATTCATAAATAAAAAAGAGGGGGAAACTTTTATCCTCATAATAATCTAGCATAAATAAATTGGGTAGAACAAAATAAGAAGAAACAAGGATTTCAGCTAGAAAGTAGTCCTATTATTCAAATTAAATCTCCACTGAACTATGATAATTACAGTATCAGATACATTATTTTTTTCTATATAAGCTAAGCTGTGCCATATTTTATGCTGTCCCCCAAATGGTCTTACTACAGAATTAAATAGATTTAATTCTAAAAGTGCTTTTGATGTCCTTTCTGAAAATGTTTGTGAACTTTGGAGATAGGTCTCTCTAAGATGCAAATGCTGAAAGCAAAGGCCATCCATTTGTATGTCCCTTATGACATCACAAAGACATTCACAAGAGGAAAAAAAAAGATTTGGGTGGTGGTGATGAAAGGCTGCCTTTGTCATTTTTGGATCATTCTGTGGCCAAAAAGATGTTGAGAGTTTGGGGGAAAAAATTAGAGAAGAGCAACTAAGATGATCAAAGGCCTGGAGACTAAAACATATGAAACATAAACACAATCACTTAAATATGAGCCAGCAGTGTGCTGCAGCTGCCAAAAAATCCAACACAGTGCTAGGCTGCATTAACAGAGGGATAGAATCAAGATCATGTGAAGTGTTAATACCACTTTATAAAACCTTGGTAAGGTCACATCTGGAACACTGCATCCATGTAAAAATGTAAAAATATGTTGAGACTTTAGAAAGAGTGTAGAGAAGAGTAACAAAGATGATCAGGGGACTGGATGCTAAAACATATAAAGAATGATTGCAGGAATTGGTTATGTCTAGTTTAATGAACAGAAGCACAAGGGGTGACACAATAGCAGTTTTCCAATATCTCAGGGGTTGCCACAAAGAAGAGGGAGTTAAGCTATTCTCCAAAGCAGGACAAGAAGCAATGGATGGAAACTAATCAAGAAGAGAAGCAACCTAGAACTAAGGAGAAATTTCCTGACAGGTAGAACAATTAATCAGTGGAACAACTTGCCTCCAGAAGTTGTGAATGATCCAACACCGGACGTTTTTGAGAAGAGATTTCCTGCCTGAGCAGGGGGTTGGACTAGAAGACCCTCCAAGGTCCCTTCTGTTATTTTATTCCAGGGGTGTCAAACTTAATTTCATTGAGGGCCGCATCAGCATTGAGGTTGCCTTCAGGGGGGAGGGTGGGTGTGGCCAGGGTGGGTGCGGCCTACTGGGTGGGTGTGGATGGAGGAGGTGTGGCCTAATGGGTGAGCATGGCCAGCTCTACATCATTCGCATCAAGGGTGCCTGTGGGGGCAGATCTGAGGGTCTCTGGCAGAAGGGGGTGGAACTGGGGCAAGCACCAAGGCACGGTCCATTTCTTCATTCCTCCCAAAGAATGACACCTCCCCAGCATGCACCCGGGGGGGGGTCGGGCTGACATGGCAGGGGCTGGTTCCTCGTTGTTTCTAGACAGCCTTGTGGAGCTAAGACTGAATGTGTTTCAGCATAGATGGCCACCATAAAATTGCACATTGGCTCCCGGCCAGTCAGGGCCAGGATCAAGGCAGTGGGGGCCATTCCCTCACTGTTTCCAGGATGGCTTCATGGGCCACATCTGGCCCCTGAGCCTTGTGTTTGACATGTCTGTTCTATTCCGTCCTGTCCTGTCCTGTCCTGTCCTACCCTACCCTACCCTACCCTACTCTACCCTACCCTATCCTATCCTATCCTATCCTATCCTATCCTATCCTATTCTATTCTATCCTATTCAACTCTTATTCTATTCTATTCTGTTCTGTTCTGTTCTATTCTATTCTATTCTATTCTATTCTATTCTATTCTATTCATTCAACTCTTATTCTATTCTATTCTATTTTATTCTATTCTATTCTATTCTATTCTATTCTATTCTATTCTATTCTATTCTATTCTATTCTATTCAACTCTTATTCTATTCTATTCTATCCTATCCTATCCTATCCTATCCTATCCTATTCTAGACATAGAACATAGTATAATAGAGTTGGAAGAGACCTTCATCCGAGCACTTGCCCTTGGCAGGAGATCTGGACTTTCTTTGGCTTTGATGGATGAATATATGTGATCATAGAAAGAATAACAGAATAAAAGAACAGAATAACAGAGTTGAAAGGGATTCTGGACGTCTTCCACTCTAACCCCCCACCCAAGCAGGAGACCTACACTATTTCAGACAAATGGTTATCAGTTTCTTCTTAAAAACTTCCAGTAATGGAGTACCCATAACTTGTTGCATCCAGAATTTCTTCAAAATAGATTTGCTGTTACATTCATATCTGCAAATAACTATTGTTAGAGCCACCCAGCAGCCTTGGATAGGCATCATTGAAAACCTAACTATTTGAATTTGGTTAAATAATGCTGCAGACCAAAACAAGCTTGCTTAAGCCCAAGGCAATATCTTTATTTAAATACATTTAACTCTGGGTTGCATTATGCCTTAATTTTTGCAGAGGACAGATCCTGAAGTTGAAACTCAAGTACTTTGGCCACCTACTGAGAAGGAAGGACTCACTGGAGAAGAGACTAATGCTGGGAAAGATTGAGGGCAATAGAAGAAGGGGACGACAGAGAATGAGGTGGCTGGATGGAGTCACTGAAGCAGTAGGTGTGAGCTTAAATGGACTCCAGAAGATGGCAGAGGACAGGAAGGCCTGGAGGAATGTTGTCCATGGGGTCGCGATGGGTTGGACACAACTTTGCAACTAACAACAACAATAAGGGAATATACCAGCAAGAATATAACATTCTGCTTCCACAGAAAGCTCTTTTGAGTCTTGTCACTAGCAATTTTATTTTATTTTTTTCGTGTGAATCAGAATATGATTACTGGTTAGCTAAAGAAATTATCTGCATATTTTCTGTCTGGCAAATAGCTTTCATTATCTAATGGAACTATTGGAGTCTGGCCTGAAAACATTTATTTTCCCCTCCTCCTCTCCTGATTCAATCACTGAGTTCTGCCAATCATCAAGGGAAATAATCCAAAACCATTTCCATCCTCGGACTTTTCAACAAATCTATGATTGGCTATTTGGAGCACATATTCAGGCGTAATTCTCAGATGACCTGGTATTTACCATTACATTTACAAGCCACACTTCTTCAGAAAGGACATGAGCTAATAGAGGTCTCTCTTTGGAAAAGTCAGATGAATTAATTCAATTGTCACCAGTGTTTTCACAGAAAGGTAAATAGCAAAAGAGCTGATTGCTACAAAATCCTCCGAGCCGAGGCTAGCAAACCTTGGGATGCTCCTCCAGCCCACGGAGAAGGCTAAAAAAAAACCCAAAACAAAACAAAAATGGTTATATCAATAAAACTAAGTAAATCATATTGGTAATAACTGCAAACTAAATCTCAGCAATATATGCAATAAATGGTAAGAAGTATTGCTTTTGATCCAAGATCGATAAAATAACTTCTCATTTCTCTGACAAGCAAAATTTACACTGGTCAGGGGAATTTACCTCTTTTTTTCATATCTTAAGTTACCAATCCAATTTCTACCTTGGATGATGTATTCCATATATCAGTTCTTAAAGGGGAAGGACCATCTATACTGCAGAGGTCACAGTGAGTGAATATAGTAATTTCAATGGACCTCTTTGAAAGAATATTAATGTTTTTTACCTGGAAGATGGTCATTATATGTCCTTGTTGAATGGACAGAAGGGTTAGACACCAGTTTTGCTTGAGTGACAGAATTGGGAGCTTCTACCAACATAACTTGCAATAATCTACAAACATGACTCACCTCCAGGGCGCAAATCCCTATATTTTTTTTAAGGTAGATCAAAATGAACGGTCCCCTTATGAGTTGGGAATGCTGCTTGTTATCCTTATTTATAAGAGATTTGCTAACCCAACTAAACTCTAGCAGTTATAATATTGCTTTCATATAGTATTGCTTGTTTTTGGTACAAAAATCACTAACAAGGAGAATGAACTATAGAGAGCAGGTGATGCATCAACTGTATTGTAGAGCTGAGGAATTACCCTTTGATCCAAGAGAAGCAGCATACCATATGTGCAGCTTCATTCAATATCTCCTCCTTGAGGCTGTAAAGCTTTTACCATGTTCTTCATTAACTCCACTAAACTCACGTGGACATCTTCCAGCATATCTGCTTATTAAGATTTAATGTAAAAAAATCCTGATCCCTCAATGTATTTCTGCCTTTTAACAGAATAACAGACTTGGAAGGGATCTTGGAGATGTTCCAGTCCACATCCCTGCTCAAGAAGGAGATCCTATACCAGAGGTGGTGACCCTATGGCACGCGTTTCAGAGACGGCACTCAGAGCCTTCTCTGTGGGCATGTGCTTCGTTGGCTCAGCCCTGTCTCCCTCCACGGCCCCCTCCTCACCAGAAGTCCCGCAGAGGAGAGTTGCCCCCAAATACGGCCTGTGCGGAGCAGCGCAGTCAAGGACATGGCAGCCAGGCAGTGGGGACAAGACTCTGTCCTCACATCCTGTTATGCACAGTTGATGCGATGGGGTGCAGGCGAAGGGTGTGGCTGCCTAGACAATCTGCAGCAGCCCGTGGAGGTGGTGGGTGGCTCTGCAGACAGGCGGGGCAGGGCAAGGGGGGAAACAGGTAGAAGTGGGGCAGGGTGAAGTGGGTGGGGAGCAGAGTAGGCAGGGCAGGGGGCAGAGCGGAGGTGGGGGGTGGGGCGGTTTGGGGGCACTTGGACTTTAAAAGGTTCACCATTGCTGCACTATACCATTCCAGATAAGGCCAGTCCAATCTCTTCTTAAAAGCCTCCAATGATGGAGTACCCACAACTTCTGAAGACAAGCTGTTCCACTGGTTAATTGTTCTCACTGTTAGGAAGTTTCTCCTTAGCTCTAGATTAGTTCTCTCCTTAATCAGTTGCCATCCATTGTTTCTTGTCTTGCCTTCTGGTGCTTTAGAGAGAGAAAAAAAAATGGATGGAAACATTTAGATCAGTTCCTTGTAATCAGTGTTATCAAGAGTCAAAACTCAAGGTAGAGACTTCCCTGGGCTATGTTCTCATTCTATTTTCTGCCTCGTAATCTGGTAATGCTTCCCTAGTTTTCATCAATCCATGCGCACACAGAGAGAAAGACTGAGAGTGCAAAACGCTAATAGCAATTAGCATTTTGGCTGGATGGACTTTTAGATTACAGAGATAGAACTGCAGTTTAAGGGGACTTATGGAAAACTCCCTTTTGCAAAAAAACCCTAAAACTTTATGAAACATTTGCTGCATCTTTCAAAATTCCTTAGTAACTTTCTCCATATGAAATTCATTGGAGAATCTATTCTGAAAAACGATATTGCACCCCATTCCTAGCATTGCCAGGAGTCACATCTGATGTTGGCGTTGAGTTAGCATAAATTTCCAACTACCTTTCTGACATGGAGATGAAGGTGGAGATAGTGTAGAGCTATATAGCAGTCCAAGCTAAAGATTTACATCTTAAATAGCTATTTAAGTAATAGTATTAGCTCTGCATATTTCACTCATTTAACAGGATATTAAAATCCTCTGGAAATTAAAAAAAAAGCTATGCAACTTGGAGAAGTAGGGACATAAAAATATTCCTAGGTGTTGATATCAGAATTACAGCAGTAGACAAGCATAATGGGAAATAATCTTAACAGAGGCATTTGCAGAAAAACATAGACCAATTCAGGCAAAATGATCCTACCAATATTTCTCTCCCTCCACTGTGGATATAAATTTTTCTCTTTTTTATTTTCATCTGCAAGAATGTAATTTCTGTTATAGATATGTAAAGCTTCTGCAGATCCATGTAACCTTATAGATTGGAGCAATCATCACTTAAATTGGCTTTCTTTGTTTCAATCCATAATATTTGTTACAATACCTCATTTAATTGTAAGACTATATGGTTTATGGTGCTTGGGATATATACATATATAAAAGTAGCATTCACTGAAGTGTTATTTGTGTCATCTATATAAGGACCAAAAGTAATCAATGAAACTCATTATATAAGTAAATTTTGTTATACATATTTTCAGCAATACAATGACAATATGAGCTGAAATATCTTGGGGGGGGGAGCATTGGTCTTGTCATTCCTAGTGATCCAGTGGAGGAGTGTGTGTATGGGTCCACAGGCACATCTCTACATTGAACATTAATATCTCCAAGAGACTTGTGTGTGAATTGCAGGAGACTTTTGCAAATGCGTTGGAATTGATACCCCTAAAGCCAGACCTTGCTAGAAAAATGCTAGGAACAAACAAGATTGCCACATGCCAAAAAAAAAAAAAAAAAAGCAGCTAACCTCTTTGGAAAGAAATTGTCACCAGGACAAATTTAATTAATGGATCACATCACTAAGAAGCCTGATAATTACCTGTTTAAACAGTGAAGGTTATTTACCCAAAATCTTTTCTAATTACAGTACTTATAACAGCTCTGAAAGATCACCTTCAATCGCTGTTTAAAACTTAGAAAGTATAAAAGTAACCACATGTCCATTATTACTTTTTTTAGCCCTGCTAACTTGGTAGTAAAGAACAGGGACAATTGCATCATTTACATTTGACAAAACAAGCAAATAAAATATTGAAGTTTTCAATGCTGGAAAAAATGTCAGCTCCCTTGTTTCCTTCCTCTGGTATGTGAAGTAATAAATCTAGTAGGTTATAACCAGTGATTGGGGGATTTACCTTAAAGCAAATAATACCACTTGTAAACTTCAGAACATGTTTTTTTTTTAATGGATGTATCCAGATCATTGACTAGTCTTATCTGTCTTCCACTTTTCTCAATCTCCTCCTCCATTCCCTACCCACCCGCCCCCCAAAAGAGCCATTTCTGGAATAATAAAGTGCATTCCACAAAAAAAAAAAAAAAAAAAAAAACCAACCCAGTGTTGGTGTATGTGTACAGGAGGGACTTCTATTAGAGTAAAGCTCCAATTATATTCAGCCAAACACTGCCATATATTGGCATAAAAACTATTCATGTGTACAGTGTCAACGCTGCAAATATTGTATATTCTTGCTTTTGACAATATGCAGAATTGTCTTGTAAATATGGGGTTAATAAAGAGCAGAAGGGGCGTTGGGGGTAAAGCCCGGGAAAGAAAGAGGAAGAAAACATTTGACCTTCAGACTAATTGGATAGTGTGAGATATGACGGCTAATTTAGGGAGGGAACATGCTGATAATTTAACTGCTCAGAGGAAGAGAACTTAGATCCTAGCATCCCTCCATTGTGCCTGTGCTGACATTTTGTAACAATAAAAGACTTTTAGGAAAATCAATGCCTGGAAGTTCTTTGGAATGTTTCATTAGCCAGAACCACAACATACAGACTCAACCTATAATTCCTTGTTGATTCAGAAAGGAAAGGTTTTGGAAAGCAACTTGGGGAAACAAATAAGTTTCATAAAATGGGCATTCGTAATTGAATATCTAATTTCCATTTCTTAAAATATATGAACTGGAGCTAACACGCATCAGAAGATTTATAGATTTTTTTTTAAAAAAAAAAATCTTGTGAGAAGCAGGTACAGCCCACAGATTTTGGTGTTTCTGTCTATTTGTCCCATTTATCCCACAAACTACTGCAGAAATCAATGAAAAGCTATACGGACTACTTTTTGGCTAGTTTCCAGTATCTTGTAAAAAGAGATTTTTTTGTGTGTGTGTGAAGAACTGCCTTGTAGCACTCGTAAGCTGATCAGCTCTGTTATTATCCAAGCAGTGAAGCGATTGTCAACACCAACTCCTGTCCTTTATAACATGATTCATGACCTGGAAAAGAACAAAACTATTGCCATTCTGAGCACTATCCATCTGTGTTGTAAAAATCCCATCCTGAAGTTTCTCCTTTCAGCGGAGAATACTAACAAACTGTCTTACAGATCACAACAAGACTTCAGAACGATTTGGAGTGACCCTTGACCTGCCCAGAACGAAACAAATATTAATCAAAACTGCAAAGTAAAACTTGTCCCCCCAAAAATTACTCTGGTTGCCAAATTGAATCAATTTCCTGAGTCTGAAATGAACTGCCCAATGGAAAGAATTCAATGTTTCACAAAAGGGTTTTGTGCATTTTTTTGAATTGATTTGATTTTCTTATCCAAGTCAGGTCTGAATTGACAATTTCAACCTCAATTGGACTGATTTAAGTCAAATCAGAACCAACTAAAGAGCTCTTGATCCTTGCTCTAAAATGATCTCATGGATGGCTCTGTCTGCATTATCTGAGAATGAACACACGCACGTGCATGTCCATGTGTGCCAGAAACTTTTATTGGAATCATCATGCCTTGATTAGCATCCTATTTCATTTCATTTCATTAAACTTTCATTCTTTGGAGCAATGTGGTAGTTAGGTACATCACTTCAAGTTGCAGTTGAGATGGGTAAAATGTTTCTTCCACTCCTCTCTCATTAGCAGGAAGTCTTTTGATTTCATCCTTACAATAACCCAGATCTCAGGGTTCCACATAAATTACATAAAAATTTAGTAGAATTATATCTGAGTTATATCAGAATTTGCTTCTGCCAGAGATGGGTTTACACCTGAGAGGTAGAAGAAGCTTCCCACCAGGAGCAACCACTAAAGAAAATTCATATAAATAGTAGAAGAAAATGAAACACATTGAAGTACCTGGAATTGCTTTCTGTTGCCTGAGCTTGAATGTTACACCAAACTACAGTTGATTGAACAAGCCAGAATGAGTTAGTTAGATGCCACTTAGGTGCCATTGAGGAGTCAACATAAGCCATCTGTTAATCATAGAATAGAATAGAACAGAACAGGACAGGATAGAATAGGATAGGATAGGATAGGATGGGATGGGATGGGATGGGATGGGATGGGATGGGATGGGACGGAACGGAACAGAACAGAACAGAATAGAATAGAATAGAATAACAGAGTTGGAAGGTACCTTGTAGGTCATCTAGTCCAACCCCCCCCTCAAACAGAAGACCCTACACCATTTCTGACAGATGGCAGTCCAGTCTCTTCTTGAAAGCTTCCAGTGATGATGCTCCCACAACTTCTGAAGGCAATCTGTTCCATTGGTTGATTGTTCTCACTGACAGAAATTTTCTCCTTATTTCCAGGTTGAATCTTTCCTTGATCAGTTTCCATCCATTATTCCTTGTCTGGCCTTCAGGTGCTTTGGAAAATAGATTGACCCCTTCCTCTCTGTGACAGCCCCTCAAATATTGGAAGACTGCTATCATGTCTCCCCTGGTCCTTCTCTTCACTAGACTAGCCATGCCCAGTTCCTGTAACCATTCTTTGTATGTTTTAGCTTCCAGTCCCCCTAATCACCCTTGTTGCTCATTCTCATTATGTTCTTCTATTTCCCTGCTGAGGACATCTTTATTTCCCCCCATAATCCACTCCTAGCATATGCCCAAGATACATGCCAACTTGCTTGTTTATTAAAACTTCAAGGGAATAATAAACCTTTATTTCATCAAAGGCCAACCTGCATGTTCTGGAAATTCATGGGACTCTTAGCAACCATCTCCAAACACATAATTAAAAGATGACATTTCTCTCTCTCTCTCTCTCTCTCTCTCTCTCTCTCTCTCTCTCTCTTTCTTTCTCAGTGTCCATCTTTCATAGTCATGTGTTTCCATTAAAATGCTTTAATGACTCTGATGCCTATTGTGATAGAAATATCCTTCACGACCTTGTCTAAGAATGCCATTGCTTTCCTCCCTAAGATTAATCTCCTATTTACTTCTCAAACACCCTGTCCATCTTTATTTATCTTTATCTATCCTACAGCCCAAGGAAACAAAAATAACTCCACCTTCACGTCTTTGCTGTCGCACATCATACTGTAGTATAAATCATGGTTAACACATGTTTGGGTTCATGCATCACACTTAACAATTGCAAGGAGACTTTTGCAGTCCCCCATCTTTTTTAAGGATCAAAAGGGTCACAGCACAATGAGATCACTCACTCCTCTTATTTTCAAGGTTGGACTTTCAGTGGCATGACTTTTTAGAGATCCAGAAGCCTCCAGATGATCTTCAGCCTAAATATACACAAAATCCTGGAACCAGGGCCTTAGTAGCCATATTGTGCCTTAAGGCAGGGCTTTTCAACCTTTTCACCCATTGTAACCCTTTTAGGATATGGCATGGTGTCAAAAAATCGATGACCAAAAAAAAAAAAAGGAAAAAAGTGATAAAGTATAGGTAGTCCTCAACTTACAACAGTTCGCTTAGTGACTGTTTGAAGTTACAATGGCACTGAAAAAAGTGCCCCCCAAGCCACAGCCAAGCAAGACACCTGCCTGCCCATGTGGCGGCGCTCTTCCTCCTGTCCGAAGTTTTCATTGTTGTGAGCATTTCTGTTGAGGATTGGCAGCGGGGTGGGTGGGGTGTGTTTGGTTTTTATTCCCCCCGTCTACTGGGTGGTTTCAGCAGGTTTTGTTTACTTCACATGACCCTGGGACACTGTGACCATCATAAATATGAATCACTTGCCAAGCATCTGAATGTAAATCACAAGATCCTGGAGATGCTGAACATTCCAGCTGATCGGTGCTTCTTCTGGGCTCATCAGAAGCGCCAGGATCAGCGCTGAGCTCTAGCTGGAGCCTGGCGCTTCCACTGAGCCCTGATAGCTCCGAAGAAGTGCTGATCCTGGCGCTTCTGCTGAGCCCTGACAGCCCTGCAGCTCCAGCCATCTCTCGCTGAGGCTTGTGCGGTGCTGCCATTGGTTCAGCTCATTCCCCTCTCCCGCTACCACTTTTCTAGGATGGTCACGTACCACCTGCCAGGTGCCAATGTACCATAGGTGGTACCTGTACCACTGGTTGAAAAACTCTGGCTTAAGGTATTATACAAGTCCAACCTAGGAGTAAAGAGTCACACCCATGAACACCCAAAGATGATGCAGTTTCATTTTGGAAATGGACAGCACATCTGTTGGTCAGGATGCAAGAGGTTTTGTATGGGAGAGGCGAATTTGCTCTTTGCTAGAACCTGGGGATACAACCCTCATCTTTACATCTCCTGTAAGGGTTTCAATTATACATTGTTGAAAATATGGAATCCACGAAAGAACAATAAAATGCCATGATATTGCAAAGGCGGATGACAAATGAACTGTCCTGCTGAGACAATTTAATCAGTGGAACAACCTGCCTCCAGAAGCTGTGAATGCTCCAATACTGGAAGTTTTTAAGAAGAGACTGGACAGCCATTTGTCTGAAATGGTACAGGGTTTCCTGCCTGAGCAAGGGTTTGGACTAGATGATCTCCAAGGTCCCTTCCAACTTTATTATTATTAGATATTATTAAGATATACGAATTAGCAAATAATTATTGTTCTGTCCCAGCTTCCTCCAATACTGCTCAACTGCTTACTTGGGAGGAAAACCCCTTTTGTGTTGAACAAGGCAGGACTTGGTAAGATAAACCCCTTTTCGTTTGACCCAGATTTTATGGAACAAAACTCCATCCTTTAGCTGGGGACAAAAGTCACCTAACAAATGCCTCCCTTAGCAACAGAAGGTTTGGGCTTAATTGTGGTCATAAGCCGAGGACTGCCTCTATTCTATTGTTCACTTGAGCCTTGTTCAGAGGAGCAGAGATTTTACCATTCAAAACTTGAAAGGGGAAAAAAGTGTTTTGGGAAAAGAGACTAAATGGATATACTGTAAAGAGAAGAAATACTCTGTGCCATTTTGTCGGTAGATTAAGCCAACATTTGATCTCCACTTCCCAGGGGAAGGGGAAAATTGTTCTTACTGTAATGGCCACTCAAGGAAGCACAGTTGTTCTGATAGATCAGCAGGGGATGGCAAAGGTAGAAAAAAAAGCATTTGTCTTCAGCATTTGCAACCTGCCATAAAGAAAAACTAATTGACCAGCAGAGACTTTTTGAATCCAATTAGTAGCTATTAGTAGTGCCATCACAGATAAAATGAATGCCAATGTGTTAATTATAAAATAGGAACTTTATAAGTGCAAATAATTAAAAATATTGACGGCACAGGATCTTAATCCATTCACCACATTTGTATTCTTGTGTGTATGTGTGTGTTATTTTATTATTATTATTATTACTGAAGAACAGATTGCTGGAGACAAATTTACCCAAGATGAGAACAGATTAAGAACATTGGAGGAGAATTTAGTTTCCAGCATAAAAAGACATGCAGTAAAACAGCATGTAAATAAAATAAAGCAGAACACTAAAAAATAAAAGAAAAGAGCAAAGAAGCCAAAAGATTTGTGAAAAGGTTGGATCATACAGTTAAAAGGTAAAGGATAGTCTTTTTAAAGATTATTAATTTAAGATTATTCCTCCTCAAACCTGGAATAGGACAACGAGGTCCAACTAAGAACCTTTATATAAAGCAGGTGCCATGGTTCCGAAAAATGAAACTCTTCAAAGAACTTTGAGGCATTGTTTATCTTAAACAAACCTTTAATTGAGCAGCATAGCTTCAGCACGTACATAGCTGAAGCCAAAATCTGAATTCTCCTCCCCTAAACACATAGTATCAAAGCACAATTCCCTCCTCCAATTAACCATCATAAATCACATTCTCCAGTTAGTTTGAAATGTCAACCTTCCCTCCAGTTTCATAAGCCACCATTTCTTATCTTCTCTTATTTCAGACAAACTTCAAGAATACTCTATTGTGATATTGTTATGTCTAACTAATCCCCATACACATTCTTCCCCCTCCCCCACAGTATCATCTAATTCTAACTCTAAAAGAAATATACAGGTTAAAGAGAAAATGGCTGCATCTTCATATATTGTCAAATCAAGAACATCCAATGTTAGCAGGGACACTAAGTTGGCAGATGTCTTATTTTGTCCAGAAGAGTAAGACAAGATTTGGAGCAGGTGGCTGGGAAGATCCAGCAGTCACCAGCTCCTACCTTGATTCCATAGTGGACTAAAGAATGTGCCACACCCTGAAGTGTCATACACAATGACTTCATTTTCTCATGATTGTCACAGGTCATTCCACCATCTCAGTTTTAGTCCAGTAACAGGAAGGGTGACATAGCTCTGGAAGGTTGGACTAGAAAACCTCTGAGGTCTCTTCCGACTGTATTGTTCTATGTTCTAACATATTATCAGGTAGAAAAAGACTAAAGTAGGGGTGAAGGTTCATTCTCTGAGCTTTTGGGTTGGTTTCCATATGTTTCATTATTAGGTTAGGTAACATCTTTATCCCCCTCCCACTAGCAGTTCATCTCCTAATGACATGATGTAACCTCCCCATCACAAACCCATCATAAGCCTCTCACTGATGACTCACACTTGACCCATCACAAGACCCTCTCGCTTGACACACCTACACCTGAAGCCTTTATAAACAGAACACTGACAGTGACATCCATAAACTTCACTGAGCTACAGATATTTGCCACTATTGCAAAGACTAAAGTCCTCTTTTCTCTTTAATTTCAAAAGACAGGACTCAGAATTACATTAGGAAGACAGCAAGATGCCTTTCATCACAGCCTCCCACAGAAGGCTGGAGCTAATGGAATTAGAAAAAGAAAGACTCCTAAAATCTACATTCCCCACCCAGCTCCAAGTACAGGACAGGACCTCCAAGCCACAATGGGAGTCAGGCAACAATAATTAGAATACCAAAAGGGCACACTCAAGCACAGGTCAAAGTACATTTCACAACAGGCATCTCAAATACAAAGCCCAAAGAAGGTATAAAATCCCATCCACTGTCAACTTTTGTCAGCTGTCACAGAACTGCATGCTGTTGCTGGTTCTGTTCATCAATAAACATAAACTTTCTTTCCTAAGCAGCCTCCATATTATTTCCAGCATCTTAGCCTCCATTTTATTTCCAGTGTCTTATTCCCAGTTTGGAACTGGACCTGATTTTTTTTCAACAGTTTCTGGACTTCAAATTGACTATTGTGACAATCACTTTCCTTCCTCCTGCCTAGAGCAGGGGTCCCCAACCCCCACTCCATGGACCGGTACCAGGCTGCGACATACCAGCAACCAGGCTGTACAAACAAGCAAATCCCCATCCATGGCATGCAGGCACCACACAAAACCATGTACCCTCCTGTCCATGGAAAAACCTTTCTTCATGGAACCGGTCCCCAACCTTTTGGGCACCTCTGGTCTATAGTGTTAAAAAGAAACACCAGACTTGTAGAAATGCTAATGTGGTGTTGGCAAGCAACCAGTTTAGCAAGAAGCAAAGTGTTGTTCGACAATTAACATTCCCAGCTACTCTTTAAGAAGTAAGTCAAAATACATTGCGAGATGGAATATTTTATTAAACATTCCTAAGAGCTTTTTGTTGCAAACATCTTTTGGAAGAAACTGCTATAACTCTCCATTCCCTTCTCCTTCTAGAAACTAGGTGAAACTAGTCAAGGAGCTGGAGGAGCAGAGAGTGAGATTTCCAGGAGATCTTTGAATGAGTTTCCATAGAGCAACAGGAGTTTCTGACTTCCGACAATTAAAAAAAATAACACTTGAAAAAAATGCTATTTCTCTTTTCTTAATTAGTCAAGGAAGCTTCAAGAGAGAAAGCAATCAAGCTCAGATAAAAACCATCGACTTGAGTGAGAAAGGAATTATGTATGAATGAAAACCAGCCTCTACCCTTCTGCTCCAGTTCTTGCGAAGATGGACTCTCCCTGGCAGATCTCACAGAAGAGATTATTATAGTGGTGGTGGTGGGGAAGGCTTTATATGTGCAAGAAAAAGAGAGAGAGAGGAGAGAGAGATTGAGAGAGAGAGAGAGAGAGCTTTCTGGCGTGAGAATTGGTGCTACAAGCGCACAAGCAGCTCCTCCGATTCAAGTGTGATTTTTTTCCCTCTTAAATTAGATGTAATATCTAGCATCTAGATCTGCCAGCTGGCGCAGGGAGCTCTTTTGTTAAAGAAAAAAAGGGAATCATAGGTTAGCAAAATGCTTTTGGCACACCACCAACTCACACAAGGGGAAGGAAGGGAGCACTGGACATGAAAGGAACAACAAACATAACAATTAAATATTGTAAAAGTGCTTTAGAATATCACCAGTATTAGTTAGCTATAGTGACGGCTCATGAATGAAGATGAAGCCAATTATATATACAGTGTTTATAACAGACATACATTGTTATAATAGTGTACCTTTTTCTAGAAAAGTGGACTCAGAGGAATTATATAATGAGGTTAAACTTAGGATTATCTTATAAAAGGGAAAAAAACATATTTTTGGGGAGGAGAGATGTCTTCTGTTTTCTTTTCACAATAATTTTGGAGATTTACATAATCTACTTTCTAGGGAAGTTTATATGTTAATCCAATGCACTTTAGTGCCTGTTTAGCAGAGTGGTCTTCCATTCTGACAAACTCAGAGACAAATTTGTCAGTTCATTAGGTGGGGTTGTGGACAATGTATATAATTTCATAAGTGTGCCATATGGTTGGAGACCTCGAGTTTTTTTCCTTTGTTGAAGGAAAAAAATTTCATCAGGGTCCAGTCCAAGCCAGGAATAATCAAAATGGAGACTGCTTTAGAAAGAAGGTTATGGTTTATTGAAGAGGAGAGTCAGACCGAAAGATGGCTCTGGAAAAACAACTGACCACATGTAGCAGTGAGTGGTGGGTTTTTATACCTTCTG